>NC_050447.1:94650332-94767832 GCF_903995425.1 Onychomys torridus
GAAACCAATATGGTGGAAAATTGGAAAGTAATCTACTTCAACACACAGCTGTATCACTCCTGGTCATATAACCAATGGATGCTCCACCATACCACAAGGACACTTGCTCAACTATGTTCATAACAGCTTTATTTGTAATAGCCAGAAACTGGAAACAACTTAGATGTCCATCAACCAAAGAATAAATAAAGAAAATGTGGCACATTTCTACAATGGAGTATTACCCATATGTTAAAAACAATGACACCATGAAATTTGCCAGCAAATGGATGGATCTAGAAAAAAAAATCATCCAGAGTGAGGTAACCTAGACCCAGAAAGACATCCCCCACCAGAACAAAGCTGTAGGCATTAACTGACTCTGACAGCAGGTTACCTTTCTCTTCAGAACTATAATACTTCTGAGTATTGCCTGGCTTATAATGGCCAGGATACCTTTCCCTCCTGAAACTATTGTGTTAGTTTTGCTATGAGAAAACAAAGGAATCCCACATCTTAGCCTTGCCCAGTTTCCTCTGCTTGAAAATGATAGAAGACTGAACAACTAAAATCTGCTCAAGCTCAAATATTTTAGGCTACTATACAAAAATAAATAAAAGAACACAGTAAAGATATATCAATCAATAAATATTTGCTCTAATCTACTCTGCTAAAATCTTCCTCAAATGTATCAGTGCAGAGCCTGGTCACCCTTTATGACAGGGTGTAATTCCTGTTGAGGAAGGATCTCAGAAGACCTCTCCTCTCCTGTCCTAGTCCCTCCAAGGAAACTGGGAAAGAGAAATGTTGGCCACTAGGTGTGGGCTACCACCATACATTAGCCCAAAAGCCACCAATGACCACCCATTCATGGAATCTACTGAGAACCATGATGTGCTCTGATGACCAGTCACCACCAAATCAAGAAAAAAAAATTCATTTCTCCCTATTGTTTACCTTCTTTCCCTAATTTCTGCAGGCTTTCTGGCCTCTTAGAAAACTCTCACCTGTTACCATATCACCTCTTCCTGGTTGGTGGCTTAAACACTGAGAGAGCCACCACTTCCATTCAGGATGCAGAAGGATATGATAGAGAAAATTCAGAGCACATGAGTAGGTTTGGAACTGCGTTACTTCTGCAAGACTACTAGACTCAAAGCAGGGCATTTGGAAGACATGATATTCCACAGTAAGAAGGGTGAAAGCCTTAGGTTCATTGTTGGTCAAAGTTCAAAGGTGAAGTATTAGTGTCATTGGCCCCTAGAAGTAGATATACCACAACATATACAAAACTCCTAACCAGACTGTCAAACATATGCCCACACCCAGCATTTAAACACTTTGATCATGCTACTGACTGTGTGGGTTGTATCCCACCAATTTCCTTTGCAGTCATTGAAGGAAGGGCTGAAACAGTTCCCAGCAGTATGAGAGTGCTGTTGGCCTCCAAGAAAAGCCAACAGGAGGACAGTCTGAGTGATAGACATTGTGTCCTTTCTGAGCCCTGGAGACATTACAGTACAGCTGCCACCTAGTGGCCATCTAAAAGCTGTTCCCAGCTTCTGGTTAGATAGTATAAATACCAGAATTCCCTGCAGGATCCTTAGAACTGAGTTAGCCAAATTCACTACAAATTCACTACAAAGCCCTGGCATCTCACTTTTACATTACATCTCAGAATCGGGTACAGGAATCATTTTTTATTTAATTTTTAAAAAATTTTTTAAAATTATTTATTTATTTATTTATTTTTTATTTATTTATTTATTTATTTATTTTGTGAGAGCTAGTGAAGACCACACACTAGGTCATTGAGAGTCTCTAAATACTACCCCAGTATTTCAGGCAGATTTCCCCCCAAATCCCCAGGAGATGCTTAAGCCCATTATAACATGTGGTAGAGAAGTGATCTACTTCTGAAAAGGAATGTGGTCTCCAAACTCTACTCTTTTTTTGTCAGAGTTGTAGTCCAGAGGTCAAACGTACTCCAACACCTCAGTTAACCACATCAGTTGGAGGGTCCAAGGCACATAGCCTAATCCCATAGCAAAAGAAACTCTGCCCTTAGCCTATGGTGATATTTTATCTGAGTCCCCCAATAAAGTTTATCTGAGGATCAGGGGGAAAAGCCAGCCACTATAGTAAACATAGAAGTCAGGCAATGGTAACACACACTTTTAATCCTATCACTCGGATGCAGGGATCTGCCTGGATCTCTGTGAGTTCAACGCCACACTGGGAACAGAGCCAGCAATGGCAGTACATACCTTTAAGCCCAGAACTAACCCTGAAGGTTTGGAGGTCTGTACAGACAGACAGGAAGTGAAAGAGATGGGCAGGAAGAGGAAGTGATATAGCTGGGCAGAGAGAGAAAATGTGTTGGCAGACCAGAAAGGCATATAGGTGTGGGTATACAGGAAGTAGGTCTCTTTGGAAGCTGCAGAGTTGGTGAGGTGAGGTTAGCTGTGGCTTTTCCTATTCCTCTGATCTCTTAGATTTTAATCCCAATATCTGGCTCCAGGTTTTTTATTTTGTGTTACATTAGCCCTTCTTTGACCCACATTCAGAAGGAAGCTGTCTTAGTATGGCTTTCATGGTGAAGATGTAGAGACTCAAGTGTGGAGTCCATCTGGCTCTCATGGTGAAGACTCAAATGTGGAGTCCATCTGGCTCTCATGGTGAAGACTCAAGTGTGGAGTCCTTCTGGCTTTCATGGTGAAGACTCAAGAGTGGAGTTCATCTGGCTCTCATGTTGAGGACTCAAGTGTGGAGTCCTTCTGGCTCTCATGGTGAAGACTCAAGTGTGGAGTCCATCTGGCTTTCATGGTGAAGACTCAAGAGTGGAGTTCATCTGGCTCTCATGGTGAGGACTCAAGAGTGGATCTGTCTGTAGATCACCAGGAGAAGGGAAGCACCAAGAACTTGCTGCAGAGATACAGAAAGTCACCCAACATGAAAGCCCTGATAGAGGACAGCTCCCTAACGCTCAGGAGAATGAAGCAGTAGGATTTTGGGTTTGAGGCCAGTTTGGGTTATATAGTGAGAACCTATCTATAAAAACAAAATAAAACAAAAGAGCAAACACAATATTCTGTAGAGAGAGAAAAATAATTAGTGTGACAGGGAGTTTAAAATCCATTCTTGTTGCAAGGAAAAGCTTATAGAAAGTGTGTGTGTTGGGGGTGGAAAAACATGCATGCAACGGAGGGCTGTAAAATCTCTATAGCTGGTTCTGGCTGCTGTCCTAGAAGTCAAACTGCAGAAACAAGAGGAATAAAAGTTCAAGGCCAGACTAGGCTTAATGGCAAGTTTCGGCACAGCCTAAGCTGCATATTGAGATCTTGTCTCACAACAACAGAATGGTTTTCTGCAGTGGATAGCTGTTCCGTCTATGACCTTGAAACACTGCCCTTAGAGAAGTAGCAGGTAACTGTCCTCACTACCTGAGACTTTGAAGTCCCCACCCCTAGAGCATGGCTCAGGGCTACCCTTAAGACCTGAGACACGAGCAAGCTGCTCTTCTCCCCCTGACGGGTCTTGGATGCTGGGACAGTCTCAGGTGGAAGAACTGTGTAGGACCCTGTCTCACCTTTCCAGGACCTTATGACAACTCCTCTCTTCTGTCGTGTGTGAATTTTCCTTTCTTAATAAATCCCTTTGCCCTTTAAGCAGACTCCATGGATTTCTTGCTTTAGTTTTCTTTTTCTCTGCCCCAGTATTCCCATTCACACACTCAAAGGAAATAATCTGTACCCAAAGGCTATGTAGTCAATGAGTAATCTCTGAGTCCTTAGAGCTCAGGGTCTCTATGGAACACTAAGGAGCATAGCGGAGGTGGGGGTGGAGTGGAGGGCAGCTACAAGCACTGCACCAGTCCAGTTATGATAGGGAGGGACTGAAGCTTCCAATTTTCCAGTAAAGTCAACCGAAGAAGACCTGATTCACTGCAAAGGCTCAGCCAATAGATCTTCCCAAATGGATCACGTGTGCGCAAAAGAAGACTCTGGGAAAAGCTGCTTGAGACACTGAGCCCGATACAGTTCTATTTACATACCTGGTGAGAAGGGAAGAGGGCAATCAAAACATTTCAAAAGTTATAAAAATGCAAGTCAAAATCCAATGGTGAACTGACAACACGAGACATGGAAAACACAGGGGCTACAGGCAGAAACCTGAGAGGTAATAACACAGAGCAGGCACAAGGGAGGGCACACACAGCCTATGTGGTCTTTTTTTTCCACAATAATTAGATGATTTTATTTATTAAAATATACAGTTGTGTATTACATAACACTTTTAACCAAGAAATTTTGTATATCCAATGGTAGTCCCATAACATTACAGTGCATAGTGACTGTTCCAATTAGTATAAGGACAATCTAAGAGATTCTCATAGTACCTAAACCATCTAATCCCTGGGGTTTTCAGCCTTTTGCCAACAGAACTCCCTTCCCCCTAGCAGGAGTCCTCTCAAGGCCCTTCCCTAAGAGCAGGACCCAAGGCCAGCATAGATATTACAGGGATCCCAAAAGCAATGTGGCTCCAAAGACAAGGTCACATTTCAGTCCTGCAACAACCATGAGGGGGTTGCAGAATACAAGCAGCATGGGGGAATGAGTTCACTTCCCCATTAGAAAGTGAGCAAGCTAGAAGACACCTGACCCACAGATGATGTCTGCTCATATCAGCTCATGCTGTTGACCAGCCTGGTCATGGCTTCTGCTGGAGACATCCCTATTACCCCCTCAGGTAGTCTTCTATTCCTCAGGAACATTCTGCGCCTTTGGCTTTAACTCTAATTAGTCCAGCTTGAACCTGTTGGGATGCCCAGAGCCCTCTCCCTCTCCTCTTCTTACACTGCACAGTCAGGTATGCTGAGACTGATGGGAAGCACCCCAGGCTGTTGCTAGTGACACAAGTGTCCTGCCCAGCATCCCCTGGCTTCACCCTGAAGATGATCAGTGTCCTGTCAATCAGGGTCTGCACACTAAGTTCAAGTCACTGCATGACGGACAAGCAGGTAAAATGAAATCACAGCTGCTGCTGGACTCCTTCAAATCCTCGACCTCCACTAAAATTGAGGCTGCATTTTCACCACGCCCTCACTTACAGGCACTCCAATGCTGGCACACAAGTGCTAAGCTTTAGCTTCTCTCTATGACTCCTTCAGTCCCCAGGTCTCCACTGTTACTGAGGCTGCATGTTCATTAATGGTCTCTCTTGGCCTCTCATAGTGCTGCTCTGCATGACCCATTAAATCCTGCAGCTCTCCTGTCACCAAAACTCATACATATCACCAAGTTTGACTGCTGGCTTGAGATGCAGAATTGATTGGTCCTCTCTAGACAACAGCTCTGTGCTGACCCTGAGGAAATACTTCCAGATTTTTTCAGCTCAGTGATGCTGGTCTCTTGTTAATCATACTGGGTTTTTCATCGCCAGGTAACCAGCAACAATCATCCCTGTAAAGCAGAGGTCTTGCCCCAGTGGTTCTGGGGTCTTACTAATTATAACTAATTCTTCCCCAGCAGATCAGAAACTGCTGTACCCACTTGTGAAACAGGACAATGCCCCTCAGTGAAGGCTGAGTCCATGTGTCAGCAGTAGAGAACAAGCTCAAGCCAGAAAGGACTCTCCACCCAGGAGAAAGCAGAGTAGGGTTTATAAAACTACAACTATATGCCATAGCAGGGGCAGGCCAGGGAGATGAGAGTTTCAAAAGTTCCCATTAACAAAGATTTTAAAAGCTTTAGTTGGCTCAAGCAATTTGTTTTATGTTGTAAAACAATGGATCTCTCAAAACTGCAGATAGGCTGCATGAGAATGTTCTGCTCAAGATGTGGTTAGCTGGGCTGGGGGACTGGGAGGAGGAGGAGGAGGAACTGGCACAGAGGCCAGGGAGGGATGCTGCTTGCTACATTTCTCTTCCATGGATTACTCAGCTTAAATTTTTATTCCACCTATGACTACCTGTCCAGTGGTCACACTGCCCACAGTTGCCTGGGCCCTCTCACATCAATCATTAATCAAGACAAAGCCCCACAGATTTGCCCTACAGGCCAATATGATGGAGGTCTCTTCTCCAATGGGGATCCTTTATTTCAGATGACTACTTATTTATTATAGGCATAAAACTATAGTTTATTTAAAGTTGACAAAAACAAAACAAACAACAATAACAAAAGCAAAGGGAAAACCAAAACAAAAATCCCACACTAATGGCACAAGAAGAAATGGTCTTTCTCTCTATGTGCTGCATATGAAGTCTTTGTACAGAAAGAGCCCTGTAGATACTCAACTGAGCATAGCTTGCCATCTGCTGGCAAAATGCAATAGTAATTTTAGGGAAGCTCTCATATTTTCAAAGTTCTGGAGCACCTTTTAGGCAATTGCAGTATGACACATAGCGGGATCATGTAGCAGCAACCTGAGCATATCCAGGCTGTTGGAAACAGAGGTCAGTGGAGTCCAGTGTGATGGAGTGTGTGAAGGAGGTAGTGAAGATGAGATTTTTACTAGACTTGTTTCTCAGCACAATCCGCAGACAACCAATGGTTGATTTACATTTTTTTTAATATACTTGGTGATCTGGAGGGGTGGTTCATCAGTTAAAATCATTTGCTGCTTATTGCAGAAGAAATGGGTTCTGTTCCTGACACTTGTGTTGGGAGACTCTCAGTGACCTGTCATACTAGCTTCAGGGCATCTGATACTTTCTGGGAGCTCATCTGGGCCTCCTTGGGAACCCATGTACATTCACATACACATTAATAAAACAAGTATTTTATTTATTTATATTTATCTCTTTCAAGACAAGGTTTCTCTGTGCAGCCCTGGCTACCCTGGAACTTGCTCTGTAAGTCAGGTTGGCCTTGAACTCAGAGACCCACCTGCCTCTGCCTCCTGAGTGCTGAGATTAAAGGCATGCATCACCATACCTGACTAAAACAAATTGTTTAAAATGCACATAGGGCCTTTTTCCATTTGAAGTTGATTTTTGTGCAGGGCAATAGATGTGGGTTTAATTGCATCCTTCTACATGTAGACATACAGTTTTCCTAGCACCATTTGTTGAAGATGCAGTCTTTTGTCCAGTATGTATTTCTGGCATCTTTGTCAAATATCATATAGCTTTAAGTGATGTATACTCACTCTTGGGTTATATTGATCTACATGTCTGAATTCCAGTTCACTTCATCATCATGCTTAACACAGCAGTTCTGGATCCTTGAAAAGGTTGATTAAAATGCTGTGCTTGCAAGTTCATATTTCTCACCATGTCATAAAAATTTATTCATTAACTTGTTCCATTATAAATGTTTGTCAATTGCTTATCTGTTGGATTTAGCAGCCTATGAGTGGAAGACACTCTTTTCCAGCTATATATCTGAGAGAGGATTAATAATATACAAAGAAATCAGCAAAGGCTCAAGAAAATGAACAACTCAACTAAAAAACTAGCTACATTCAGCTGGGCGAGATAGCAAATGCTTTAATCTCAGCATTTGGGAGGCAGAGGCAGGCAGATCTCTGAGTTCAAGTCCATTCTTGTCAACAAAGTGAGTTCCAAGATAGCCAGGGCTATATAGAGAAAGCCTATCTCGAAAAACAACAACAAAAAGACTATAGGTCAGAATAGAGTGTAGTCAAAAGGAAAAAATGGCTAAGAAATACCTTTAAAATGTGCTCCAAATCCTTAGCTGTTAGGGAAAGGCAAATAAAAACTGTTTTGAGATCTCATCTCATTGTAGCCAGAGTCCTTTAGATTAAAAATAAAATAGACTCCAAAATGCTAGCAAGGATTTGGTAAAAGGTGTTTTGTCACTGACTGTTGGTGGGATTGCAAACTGGTCCAGCCATTCTGGGTATCAGTATGGAGAAGTCTCACCAAGCCAAAAGTAGATCTACCATATGACCCAGTGATATATAACCCAGAGGACTCAGCATCCTATTTCACAGATACTTTCTCAGCCATGTTCATTTCCACTCTATTCAAAATAGTTAGAAATTGGAAACAACCTAAATGTCCTCCGAGTGATGGACTGATAACGAAAACAGAATGCATATACACAACGAAATACTATTCAGCTATCAAGAAAAATGAATAATGAAATTTGCAAGTAAATGATGGAACTAGAAAACATTACACTGAATGAGGTACCCCAGATCCAGAAAGACAAACGCCAGATGTTCTGTCTTATTTGAGTGTCCTAGCTATGCTGGTTAGTTCTATGTCAACTTGACATAAGCTACAGTCATCTCAAAGGAGGGAACCTCGACTGGGGAATCGCCTATATAAAATCAGGGTGCAGGAAGGCCTGTAGGGCGTTTTCTTAACTAGTACAGGAGGAGGAGCTGTGGCTTCTTATCAAGCCATGAGGCGCGAACCAGTAAGCAGCATTCTTCTACGGTATCTGCATCAGCTCCTGGCTCCAAGTTCAAGCCCCATTTCAGTTCCCTGCTTTGGATTCCCTCAGTGGACCATTATTTAGGATCTATAAGCCAAATAAACCCTTTCTTCTACAAGTTACTTTTGGCCATGGTGTTTCAGCACAGTGATAGTATCCCTAACTAAGACGCTGGCTCCGTATCTTTAGATATAGCATATAACCTGGAGTAATTGAAGAAATCAGGGAAGTAAAAAGGGACCAAGGGATAGTAGGGCACAGGTGCTATGATGGGGGGAAGGAAGAGGGCATTTTCACTGGATGACAGGAGGGGGAATAATGAAAAGGGGCAGGGAGAGATGAAAATAGATAACACTAGGGATGTTTGGGAAAGCCGCAGGGAAAATTATTTTATGTTTACTTGAAAATATATATCTATAAATTAGTGTGTGTATACATATATATTACAATATATACATATATTTAAATAAAATTATAACACTTGGAATGATAATGCTTCCCCCAAAAGCCATCTAGCAAAAACCTCTGTGCCAGATATGAGAAAACATCCCTTCCCATTGTGATCAGGGAAGCCCAAGAGACTCCCAAACAATGTAGATTATTGTCATTACCCTTGGTTAGCTCCCAGAAACTTGAAGGTAAGACCCTAATGCTGAAGAAACCACTTGAAGGAATTGAGCTGGAACTGACCTGAACACCTCCTCCCTGAGGACTCTCACAGTATCTAAAGGTGCTGTTAAGCTGTCAAGGATGAAAACTAATCCACAGACCCATCTCTAAGCCTATGAACCACAACAATGACCAACACAGCAAGGCATGTCCAGGAACGTGATAGTGGTACTTATATCTTGGGGGTAACCAATAGTCAACTAGTTAAACTTAAATCCCACTCAATAAGTGGGAATTTATGCTTGCTACTATAAACCAGGTCAAGAACTTGGAGTTGGACAGGTCACAGCCTTTAAAGGAGAATCTATTATTGCCACTCCCCCAAGTCAATATACTTCCTAACTGCATTCTAAATACTTACACTTGTGCACATAGATAAGTGGACTTGTTACTCCTCATCAATGAATTTTGTTTTTGCAGAAGATGGAGACCATTGCAGAAAGCCACAACTAGTCAAAATTCAGAAAACAAGCAATGATGGGTGCCCAACACCAACTGATACATCTGAAACACAATCCCTACACCTAAGACTCCAGGAACATCTTGTAAAGAGATGGAATGCTTGTTAAGGGTCAAAGGACCAGCAACCCCTCTGGAAGACTGCTGTGGATATCGCTCTGTGTAAATAAAGTTCTGATTGGCCAGTGGCCAGGCAGGAAGTATAGGCGGGACAAGAGAGAGGAGAATTCTGGGAAGTAGAAGGCTGGGGAGAGAGACCGCCAGCCGCCACCATGAGAAGCAACATGTAAAGACACCGGTAAGCCACAAGCCATGTGGCAAAGTATAGATAAGCAGAAATGGGTTAATTTAAGATAGAAGAAGTAGATAACAAGAAGCCTGCCACGGCCATACAGTTTGTAAGCAATATAAGTTTCTGTGTGCTTTCTTGGTTGGGTCTGAGCGACTGTGGGACTGGTGGGTGAGAGAGATTTGTCCTGACTGGGCCAGGCAGGAAAACTCTTAACTACAGAAGACTATCTTTTATATACAGCAAAGAATCCATATCCATGAAATCACAATACGGTCACCTAAACTAGGTCTGAAAAATGACACCAACTGACATGCCAATATATATGGGGGCATGGATCTCACAAGCCCTACCCTGGGTAAAGAGCTATGTGAATTTAATGGCTTTCGGGAGAAGGGGATTCAGTGTTTACCAGGAACAAGCACCCTGATGTATTATCCAATCTCAAGTGGTCAGGCCCAAACACATATACATCAAAGCAATACCAAAATGGAACCAGCAGTTGTAGGTTTTTTTTTTTTTTTTTTTTTTTTTGTGTGTGTGTGTGTGTGTGTGTGTGTGTGTATGTGTACAACTAAAGAAGAGGTCATGAGTTTGAGATGGAATTGGACTAACATGAGAGGCATTGGAGGCAGAAGAGGAAGTAGTGAGAATGATGTACATACAATACTCATGTGATAGTCTAAAAAAAATAAGTTAAAAATTCACTTGTAATTTAAGAAAAATGAGAAATGTTTTCCTTAACAATTCTCATGTAACCAGAGTGTACATAATCAAGTACCACTCACAACCATCATTCAGTTCCATCGAGCAGTGTTGGAGCACTATAGTTTTCAAGAGAGTAATCTATTACTAACATCAGATGGGACAGGTCATAGAGTTCTAACTTCCTAGCTCAATTGCCAGAGTACAGTCTTAAGTGGACTGAGAAGGGGGTGACATCTAGTGGCTGGGAATTGCACATGAATCTGGATGTTGAGCTCAGGAGTTCTTCACTGCAAGAAATGTACAGTTTCACCAGAGAGAGGAAAAGCTAAAACTCAATGAAAACTTTTACTTACTTCTGTTGCTTTCTCTGCAGATAGTGGCAGCATCATCATACCTTCAGGGAGCTAGCAGCAGGGTCTGCACAGTCCCATAGTGAGATTGCAAATTAAACAAGTCTCTGGCTGGGGAGATGGCTCAGGGGTTAAGTGCACTTGCTCTTGCAGAGGACCTGGGTTTGGATCCCAGCACCCACATACACCTACTTATAACTCCAGTTCTAGGAGACCTAACACCCTTTTCTGACCTCTGCAGGCACCGAGCAGCATATACATGGTGCACATACAAGTATGCTGGCAAAATGTGCACACACATGACATAAAACAAATATTTTTAAAATTGGGGTGGAAAGTGTTTTTATCCACATTCTACCTTCTTAGATTTTCTGGCTGGTAAATTTATTGTCAGATCTAATATTGTCAATTCCAAATCTTGTAAGTCTTAGAAGCTTGCAGTATTCTCTCCCAAGTCACTCCTCTGAAGGCTGCATACACACTAGACTTCTTTCTAGCTCGTGTTTCTCTTCACCTTTTGTCATTTCTTGCCTCCATCTGTCCTTGCTGAAAAATAGACATATGAACCTGTTTTGAGGGGTGTTATGGATTTTATTGTTACCATGCATAACCATGCAAGTTTTCATCTTGACATGTCTTTTTCTTGGAGGAATTTTGGTTACTGCTTTTCATAGAAGGCTGTGCCTTGTGGTTTTATGTTGATGAATACTTCCTCATTACTGTCCCAAACTTCTGCGAAAAGAAAAAACATACACTTCATAAGATAAATGGCAATGTTACAGACTAATTTTAGAGCAGTTTGTTTGGTTATAAGATTGGAGGTCTTTCATACCCCTTCATTGTGGTCGACTCTCCCTCCCCACTCCATCTCCACTATCCTCCCATCCTCTTTCAACTTAAAAATTTCCAACCCCAGTTGCCCCCCTGCTTATGTATTACCTAGGATCTGATCTACTATCCTATCTCTCTTAAGGCACCCCTTTTCAGTGGTCTATTCCAAACTTCTGTCACCTATAGGAACTTTAAATTGAATACACAAAATAATGGAATAAGGCTGAAATGCACATATGGGAGAGAACATGCACTTGTTTTTCTTGCCTGGGTTACCTCACTCAAGTGCAGTTTTTTTCCAGTTTCACCCATTTGTCTGCAATTTTCATATTTGTTAATAGCTGGAAAAAATTCTGCTGTGTATAAATACCACATTGTCATTATCCATTCACCAGTTGATGGTAATCTACAGATTCTATTCCCTAGCTACTTCGAATAAAGCAGCAATAAGTGTAAATGAGCAAGTGTCTGGGCAGTAGGATAGACAGTCCTTTGATATATGCTTAGGAGTGGAATAATTGCATCTTATGGTGGTTCTATTTTGACCTTTTTGAGGAATCTCCACACTGTTTTTCATAGTGGCTGGACCAGTTTGCCTTTCTATCAAGAGTAAATGAGGGTTCCTCTTTTCCCACATCATTGCCAGAATTTGCTAAGATTTATTTTATTGATAATAACCTTTCTGACTGGGGTGAAATTAAATTTCAAAGTAGATTTAATTTTAAAATGGTTACATCTGTTTAACATTTTAAAAAGTGCTAACTAGCCACTCATATTTCTTCTTTTGAGAATTCTTTGAATGAATCTGCAGCTTTTTTTTTAATTAGGTAGTTCATTTACTTGTTTTTTTTTTTCTCTAGATATTAATCCTTGTAGCAACCATTCTTTCAAACTATTTTTGGATCACCAGCCCCCAAATAATGACAGGGAAACTTCTTATTAGTTATAAAAGATTGGCCTTTAGCATAGGCTTGTCCCCAACTAGCTCTTATAACTCAAATTAAGCTGATTCTATTAATCTACATTTGGCCATGTGGCTTTTACCTTTCCTCAGTATGATATGTCCAACTTATTTCAAGTCTGCTGGCGAAATCCCCATGCCTAGATTCCCCTCGAGTTTCTTCTTTTCTCTGCAAGTCCCACCTATTCTCTCCTGCCTATCTATTGACCATTTGCTCTTTATTAAACCAATCAGAAAGCACCTTAGGCAGAGATACATCTTTATAGTCTAAGCAAATATTTGGCAACAAATTCTCAGTCAGATGTACAGCTAGTGAAGATTTGCTCACATTTATATCCTCACTTATTGTTTCCTTTGTTGCACAGAAGCCTTTTTATTTCATGAATTATAATTTGTTAGTTGTTGGTTTTATTTCACGAGTACCAAGAGGCCTAGTTAGAAGATTCCTTACTCTGCCTATATGTTGTAGAGTGCTCTATATCCTTTCTTCTAGCAATTTCAGTCTTAGGTTTTACATTGAGGTCTCTGATCCACTTGGATTTGATTTTTGTGCAGAATCAGAGTTAAGACTCAAGTTTCATTCACCTCCATGTAGACCTTTAATTTACCCAACATCATTTGTTGAAAAGATTCTCGACAATTGGACTCCTGGAGCTCCACCTGGAGCCTGGCCGAGGATCTCTTCATCCACTTCCATCAGTTATTGGATGAGAGTTCTAGCATGACAGTCAGGGTGTTTGGCCATCTGAACACCAGACTAGTTCAGTTCGGGCTTTCTCTCGACCATTGCCAGTAGTCTACAATGGAAGTATCATATCATTGTGGATTTCTGGGGACCTCTCCAGCACTCTGCCTATTCCTGTTCTCATGTGGTCTTCATTTATCATGGTCTGTTATTCCTTGTTCTCCCTTTCTGTTCTCGATCCAGCTGGGATCTCCTGCCCCCATAAGCTCTCTTTGCCTCGAACCTTGCCCTTCTTTACCCCCACTCACATCCAGGTTGTTCATGGCCCCAGGTGGAGCTCCAGGAGTCCAATTGTCAAGAAAGATGAGGGACTGTCAGAGTGTGGATGGTTGAGACTAAGATTGGAAAAAGCACAGGGACAAATAGCCAAACAAATGAAAACACATGAATTATGAACAAAAAGCTGTGGAGCCCCCAGCTGGATCAGGCCCTCTGGATAAGTGAGACCATTGAATAGCTTGAACTGTTTGGGGGGCACCTAGGCAGTGGGACCCGGACCTGTCCTTAGTGCGTGAGCTGGCTATTTGGAACCTGGGGCATATGCGGGGACACTTTGCTCAGCCTGGAAGGAGGGGACTGGACCTGCCTGGACTGAATCTACCAGGTTGAGCTGAATCCCCAGGGGAGTCTTTGCCCTGGAGAAGATGGGAATGGGGAGAGGGGGTGGGGGGAAGGCAGGGGCAGGGTGGGGGGGAAGTACAGGGGAACCCATGCTGATATGTAAAATTAAAACACAAATATCCGTATGAAAAAATAAAATAAATATATTTAATAAAAAAGAAAAGATTCTCATTCCTCCAGTGTGTATTTTTGTCAAAAATAGGTTTGCTGTGATCTCTTTGGCTTAGTCTGGATCTACTATTCAAATAATATATATGTGTCTGGTTTTTTGTGCAAGTACCATGCAATTGTTTCTTTTATTAATATAGCTGTGGAGTACAACTTAAGACCAGATATAGTAATAATGCCTAAAACATTGGGTTTTTGTTGTTGTTGTTGTTTTTGGTTTTTTTGTTGTTGTTGTTGTTGTTTTGGCTATCTGGGGATCTTTAGTATTTCCATGTGAATTTAAGATTGTTATTTCTATTCTGTGATAGCTAGTAAGGAGACTTTTATTGGAATTTCATTGAATATATACACTGTTTGAGGAAAGATGTCCATTTTTCACAGTATCATTTGTATTAATCTATGAGCATGAAATGTCTTTCCATCTTTTAATGTCTTCCCTGATTTCTTATTTCTCAGTTTTAAAGTTTTCATCATAGAGGTCTTTTACTAACTTGATTAGCTTTTACCATAAGGTATCTTTTTTTGGGTATTGTAAATGATAGTTTCTCTGATTTCCTTATAATTGAGTTTACCATTGGTATATAGAAAGGCCACGTATAGTAATTTTGTACACTGCAGCTTTGTTGAGTTTCTCAATTCTAAGAGTTTTCTTTATCTCTGAGATAAAGCCAACCTGACCATGGTTTGATCTTTTGGTATTTGTGTCTGTATTTCATTTTTATGTACTGTCTTGTGTGTTCATCAGGGACAGTGACATGTAACTCTCCTTTTTTGTGTCTTCACATAGTTTGGGCACAACAGTTAAGACTGGCTTTGTAAAAGGAGCTTTCTATTTTTATATTTTGGAATTTTTGAGGAGTAGTTGTAATTCTTATTTTTTTATTTCTTTCTTTCCTTGAGCCTTTTGTGTGTGTTTATAAGAACCATTTATTCTTTTGAGTTCCATGTCTTGAGTTTTGTCTGAATTATGCTTGTTAGAGACCATTACTATAAGATTGGTAGTTTGTCGGGGGACATATTATCTAGTATTTTCATATTGCTTATGTTTTTGCCATGGGATCTAGGCATTTGGAATTAGGTTGTTGGTTGTGTCTTTGATGTGAGTTTTTATCCTGTTGGACCTGGGATGGGGTGGTGACTTGTTGGTTGAGGGTCTCTGCAAAAAGTGGAGGGATTTGTTAGGAATGTTTTTAATCTGTAGATCACTTTGGTTAATAGTTTCATTCTAATAATAGTAGTTTTTTGAGTTCACGATCATAGGATACCTTTCCACTTATCTATGTACTTTTTTTTTGGATTGGTGAAAATTTACTTTGTATTTATCAGTTTGTCATTGATAAAAGCCAGCTTCAACAACAGCAACACAATATCTCTCCATATTTACAGATTAGTTTTGTACTTAAATGTTTTTTAAGACATTGACACTTTTGCTTCTATAAATCAAGACACTTATACTTTCTGCTTAAACTGAGTGCACACATCAGCCAGCGGTGAAAATTTAGGACTTCCATGTCTTTCATGAGCATGTATACTGCTCTGGGTATCTGTAAAATTTATAAATCCCCCAATACATACTAGCACTCTTGCATGCTATGATTTCCTAAGGACATTTTCCTTTAACCCCTTTCTGACCTCAGACAATCTATTATATGCCTTTTAGCCCTAATTTTCAGCCACAAACTGTGGATTTCTTAGTGAGCAATATTTCCAAGCAATACTCCCACTTTTCCAGTTGACTGGTTTTCAGCTTAGGTGAAATATACATGTAATTATTATTCAGCTGGCATCTGGAAAAGCAAAATCAGGCAAACACAATACTTTATAAAATCTCTTCTTTTGTCTTTGGAACCAGAGACTAGGGTCTGACATTGGGAACTCAGCCTAGTGTCTTCCCATGGTCATTCTCTTGAGAAGTCAATATAAGTGAAAATACCACAGCATTCTAGACCATCTTACGTTGCCCTTATATTGAATCATAATTTTCCAGGTTCCTGAAAACCTTTACTTCCAAGATTGATGAAAAATCTCTTTCTGACCATTTCTGGTAATGTTCTTCTTATGTCCCATGAGTAGGACAGGCACATGCTCCAACATTGTGTTGATATCACTGCATTGGGGATCTTCTAAATCTCTCTAGCTCCTATAACTTGATTTATCTTCAATTGTGGATATCATCTACCACATATGACCAACAACATGGTGTTTTCTAAATGACTTCTCACTTTTGAATCTTCTGTCTGAGAATTATGATCTTACTTACTCAGTGGCTGAAGCCAGAAGAATGTCTCTTCTCATTTCTTTGATACTGCAGCAGCCAATGATCAAATCCCCCATGTGCACTGCAGCCTTTTAAGAATCATTTTTATGATCCACCCATCCTAAACTCACTGTTCCCAAGTTAGTTCAGGCTTCTGTAATACTTTGCATCAATTATTGCCAAGTGTCCTGCCTGGGTAATTTGTATCTCACTTCTTCCTGCTCTACTTCCTATAAGCATATGCTAAAATCACTGTTGTTTATTTCAAAAGGCCTAGGACACATGGCATTTCCTATCTTCTGTTCTTACTGTCATAAACTCTTTCAGAATAAAGAATTATGTATACCTAGCTCTGCAGCATCTAGCAAGAGTTGAAAAAAATGAATCTTGAATGTCTAAAAGAGACTCATAATACTCCCCCCATAGTAATTTGCATAGCCACAGCACAGAAGGCACAGCAATGCAGCATCCAACAGATGATCTTTACACACTAGCATCACGAGAGTTTGTGTGTGTAGGTGTGGGTGGGTGTGGGTATGTATGTGTGTACTTAGAAACTTAAAAAGAAAACCTGAGTTCCCAAATTCTCTTTCTTGCCTCTTTATCTCTGACTTTGAAATTCCAGCCTACATTTCTGGGTATATTTCAATATTATCTTGTCTGGTTCCTACCCATGAAACATGTATACCTCACAGTCCTGCACTGAATTATACACTAAATGGAAATCTCCAAATAATGCTGCTCCTGGTGCAAAAGGAGGGCAAATACAGTTAGGAGAAAGACTTACTCTCAACAGAAGCTATAAGCTGAGTGTAGGTCTGCTAAGAAGTCTAGCTTCTGCCTTTTACTCACTTTTCATTCCATTGGATTTGCATTTGTCTGCAGGAGCATGCTTAATTCAACCATAGCTCAAGTCATATATACAATTCAGATTTCCAAAACATGAACATCCATGCCTTGATTTATAGAATTACTTTTATACATAATACTTTGATTCAGTGTTTGAATGGCCAAATAGAACATGGAACAGTGTGCTGGAAAATTTTTATCTTAACTTGATACAAGCTAAAGTCATTTGAGAGGAGGGAACCTCAATTAAGAAAATGTCTCCATAAGATCGGGCTGTAAGCAAGTATGTAGGGCATTTTCTTAATTAGTGGCTGATGGAGGAGGGCCCAGCCATTATGGGTGGTGCCATGACCAGCCTGGAGGTCCAGGTTCCGTAGAAAAGCAGGCTGAGAAAGCCATGAGGAGCAAGCCATTAAGCAGCACCCCTCTATGGCCTATGCATAAGCTCCTGCCTCCAGGTTCCTGCCTTATTTGAGTTCCTGTCCTGACTTCCTTCAGTGATGGACTATGATATGGAAGTTTAAGCCTAATAAACCCTTTCCTCTCCAAGTTGCTTTGGTCATGGTGTTTCATCACATCAATAGAAACCCTAACTAAGACAAATAGTATGCTGTTCTATCCCGGAGGGGCCTTCCTGTAAGATTTTCTTTTCTTCACAGTTTCCTCAGTTTTTTGTAGACACTGAACCTCAGCTTGGCCAAGGAATGTGATGACAACATTTCACACATAGATTGATATGTTATTGGTTATCATCTTTAAGGCTGGATTTAAGACCTGCTTAACAAGAAGGAAGCGATGCCTGGTATTGGAAACCTAGCTAACTGTTCAGTGCTAGTGAAGCCATGGTTATTGAAAGAGAATCTATAACCATTAATTTACTAAATCAGCATGATCCCTAACAACAATTCTATAAACACTTGTTTTTATACCCACAGATAAGTGTAGTCTTCACCTCTCATCAAGGAAAGTTTTCTTTGCAATAAATGTGTGTAAAACAAAGTGTTAAAGGTCTTATTAATAAAAACCCAGAGCCAAATATTGGGGTAAAAAGCTGAGAGATCAGAAAATCAGAAAGAAGCCAGCCACATTCTTACCCGCTTGGAGATCCTCTGCCAAAGAGACCTACTTCCTGTATACCCACGCCTATATGTCTTTCTGTTCTGCCATCTCATTTCCTCTCCACCCAGCTACATCACTTCCTCTTTCTACCCAGCTCTGTCACTTCCTGTCTGACTGTACAGAACTCCAGACCTTTATGGTTAACTAGTGTTGAAATTTGAGGCATGTACCACCATGCCTGGCTCTGTTCCCAGTGTGGCTTTGAACTCACAGAAATCCATACAGATCCCTGTCTACTGAGTGATAGGATTAAAGGTGTGTGCTACCACTGCCTGACTTCTATGCTTACTATAGTGGCTGGCTTTTCCCCCTGATCCTCAGATAAACTTTATTGGGGGTCACAGATAAACTATCACCACAGATAGGGACCAATGCAGAAAACCACAACCAATCAAAATGCAGAATTATGGAGCCTAGACACAATGGGTATATCTACTAAACACTGTTTGAACTTAAGACTTAGAAAACATTGTGAAAGAGGAAGTAGAGGATCAGGGAGTTTGCTGTGAGGTTGTGTCTCACATCAATTGGTTGTCCAGTGCCAAATGATCAGCCCTGAAAACATATATACAAGCAGTATTACATGGACTAAACAGCTTACATTTAGGAATATTTGTATATACAAATATGCATGCAATAACAGTAGGAAAAGAGGCCATAAATTTGAAGGAGAGTCAGAGTAGGTATAGGGGATGGTTTGGAGGGAGGAAAGGGAAGGTGTAATTATATTATAATCTCAAAAATAAAATTAAAAAAGAAAACAAAAGTCATTGAAGTGTACACTTCATAGTACATACTCTAGTGTTCTTCCACATCCTCCTCATTTTCCTCTGTGAACATATTACTGATGGTGGTTTCTGCTTCATATATGTTAGTTGCCCCATGGACAGCATTTTTCAAAATGTCTATTCCATATTTGGCTCGGAGGGAATCTGGGGAGAGTAGTTTTGCTTCTTCTGGGTCTACTGGACCTATCATACGTCTCCATTCTGCAACAGCATTCCACTTGGTCAGAACCATGATTATAGACATGCCCCTGAAAATAGCAATTCTTTTAGAAGGCCAGCTCCTTCAAGGATTGAATACAGGGCTAAGGAAAGAATGCTTCTGGTCTATTCAGAACATTTTCCACTAACAATATGATCCTGTGCTTCCTATAATTTCTCCCTTTTCAAGAAATTTTGTGTTATTCTAGTGCTGTAATTTAATTCTAAAGAATGGATGTGAATGGATTTATAGTTTTATTACTTTGGAGACCACACAAACATTGTCATGGACCCAGGACTTTTGCTTCAGGTCCACCCTTCAGGCTCTAGTCCTATAGGGGTTGCCTCCATTGCAAAAAAGCATCCTGCACAGACTACCCTCCTTTCCTAGATGTGCTAGTGCAAAGATGTCTTACCTCAGCTCAATGCAAAGCCACTTGTACAGCCAGTCTAATTGGTCATCAGAAACTTTGGTCATCTGTAGAGCACCCTGACCTCTTCCTCCTGCCCCTCCTGCCTCTCTGTCCTGCCTCACCCTCACACAATTCTCTAAATACATATTCTGAATCATGAACTCTCCCCAGATGCATCTGAAGCTTTACTTTCTTAGTGTTCATGGTGCAGGTTCTCAGTCATTTTCCCTTCCTGTGAAGTGGGTCTCATGGTTTCCTCTTCATTTTACAGAAAAGGAGATTTAAGCATAGTTCTGAACTGGCTAATCGAGAACCTGAACCCTGCCAGCCTCTACACGTAGTATGTAGAACTAAAGACACAGAAAGAGGGAGGGACAGAAAGGAAAGGAAGGAGGGAAGAAATTGTAAAAATAAATAAATTTTAAAAGTTAACAAGGTGTCTTTTCATGAGGCAGATTAGACAGAAAGCTGTTAAAAAATAATTTGTGTTTCCCAGTTTCTAGAGTGTACAATTACCACTTCTACAATACAAACAACCACATTTCAGAAACTTACGAAGATAAGACTTCCAAGACATTTTTATAAAAGTCTTTTCCTGTTATTTTGAAATAAACTTTGTTTGCATGCTCTGGAATCAGGTGCATTTCCTTCAGCAAGGTCAACTCAAATCCTGCCTCTTTTATGGTCTTCAGGATCTCCACTAAGGAAACAAACATTAGTTAACATTGTAGATCATTCACTCCATGTTCATGGCATATTCAAGATCAAAATACCAGAGGAAAATAATTGTTCAACTTGCATCTCATGGTTTATATATATACAAAATTGTGTACAATTAAAAGCACCAAATTAACAGCCAGAAGACCTTCAGAATTTTAGCATGAATGTCTTGCTTTGATCAACTGATGTAGAATCAAAGGGAAAAGGAGATCTGCTGGCATGCTAAGCATGAAGACATATTTTCATCCTTAGGTCCCAAATTCCCAAGAATGTCTTATATGATCTGTACTGGGGAAGAGCCTAGGTGAAAATTCTTGTCTGAAGTGGAAAGGTGTGCTGAGTGCATTAATACACTGAATCCTGCAAGAATCTCATCAACAGTCTGAGCATTGAAGTCACATTCTCCGGACCAAGGAGAACCAACAGAAAGACTTGGAGCTTTCTAGTAAAGGAAGAAGAAGGGTGGGGAAAGACCGGATTCAGGAGAAAGAGGGCAGGGGAAGGGAAAGACACAGCTGAAGGAAGTGTACCTGACTCCAGAACATGCAAAGGAAATGGGAAAGAAATGATTTATTTTATTTACTCCAAGTAAAAACACTCAGAGATGCTGGGCTGGGAGGAAAGGTGAGTGAGACCTAATCTATAGAAAACCTGAAGAATGCTAGCCCTTTCTTGCTGGCAAGAAGACAGCTAGGATGTACCTCAGGAGACCGTCTGATAACAAATGTGGGAGTCCAAAGCATACAACAGAAATGTGCCAATCCTGTAAGTTTATCATAAGAAAATGATATTATACAGAGTAATGTGTATGTTGCTAAGCCACAGTCTAAGAAACAATTATTTCTGGATTCTCAGGGATTCTTAGTTTTAGAAATGTTGATTTTTGTGATAGGCCTGAACAGAGCAAGCTACTGTCACAAAGCAGTGTGTCTTAGTTGGTGTGTTACTGCTATGATAAAACACCACAACTGAAAACAACTTGGGAGGATAGGGGTTACTTCATCTGGTTCTTCCACGTCACAGTCTATCATTGAAAGAAGTTAGGGCAGGAATTCAAGAGGCAGAAAATAAAGCAGAAACCATGATGTTGTGCTTCTTACTGGCCTGCTCCCCATGGCTTGCTCAGTCATGTTATAGTTCTTAGAAAACTTAGGACCATATTCCCAGGAGTGGCACTTCCCACAAGTTAGGCCCTTGCATGTCAATCATCAATCATCAATAAAGAAAATGTCCTCCAGATTTGCTTGAAATCCAATCCATTGAGGGTATTTTTCTCAATTGAGGTTCTTTATTCTTAAATGAATCTAGCTTATTCAAGTTGAGAATACATGTCAGTACAATTAACCACTTGCCAACTTGACCCACAAAGACATCACTATCCAACCACAACCTTCCTGGTCCACAAACACATCACTATCCAACCACAACCTTCCTGGTCCACAAACACATCACTATCCAACCACAACTCTCCTGGTCCACAAACAACACATCACTATCCAACTACAACCTTCCTGGTCCACAAACACATCACTATCCAACCACAACCTTCCTGGTCCACAAACATCACTATCCAACCACAACTTTCCTGGTTCCTTCTGTCCTCCAGATGTCATGTTAACATTAATATCACAATGTCAAACATCACTACTCTTAAAACACCCAGTCTTCAAAAACTCAGTCTTTAAAAAATATCCAGAGTCCCAGACTTTAAGCCTCTCTAAAATATCCTGTCTCTCTAAGACTTTAAAGTCTCTCTAAACTCCAAAGTCTCTTTAAAAGTTCAAAGTCAACTGTGAGCACCTGTCAAAATTTTAAAAATGAGGTAAATATTTTCATACTACAAGAGGGAAGCATCAGTTCACAGTCACAGTCAAATCAAAGCAAAACAAAGTTTCATGGTGTAGAAGTCTCAGTGTTTGATGCCTAAGACCTATTCACAATCCTCTGGGCTCAAAAGAGACCCATGCCTTCAAATTTGCTGTTTGCGGCAGAGGACAGCTTGTCTCATAGGCTCAGGCCCACTCCACACCACACATGCTGCTGTACTTGGTTGTTGTCCCATGGTACTGTCATCTCCAGAATTCTGAGGTCTCTACTGCAACTGAGCTTCACCTTCACCAATAGCTTCTGGGCTCTTTCAGGGACTCTGACCTTGCCACATGGTGCCAAACCTCAACTTCTCTCAGTTATTCCTTCAATCCTCAGGCTTCTACTGCAACTGAGGATACACTTTCACCAGTAGACTGTCACTATGTCCAGCCTCAACTATTCTTCATGACTCCCTTCATAACCTTCAAAATCAGTAATACCTGGGAGACCCTTACACATTATCAAGTTCAGCTGCCAATACAAGTTTCAGCCTTGGCCACTATTGGATCATGGCTTCTATGTGCTGACCCTGTAGAAACACCTCTCAGAGGATTTCACCCAGTGACGCTGGTCTCTTCTCAATCACTGCTAATTTTGTAGCACCAGCTAACCAGCACTAGTTGTCCCAATAAAGCAAAGGTTTTACTTTCATGGTATCAGTCTCTAATCAATTACAAATGATTCCTCAGGAACAGCTGACCAGATACCACTGATTCTTAATACAAAATATCATACAAACAGTCACAGCAGGGTCCTTGCTTTCTCCTGACACTTCACAGGCCAGACCTCCAACATCTACATTGCTCTCAACATTCTTATTTGCCAAGATGCCACAGAATGGACCATTAAGCTCTGAACTTTTGATTGTTTCTCCAGCCCAAAGCTCTAAGGACCTTTCACAATCCTTCCCCAAATATGTTGGGTTCTGTCAAACCAATAGTCCATTGTCTGGTACCAATTTCTGTCTTAGTTGGGGTTGATTTTACTGCTATAAAAACACAATAAGACACAGCCAGTCCTCTCCCACCCAGAAAGTCCTTCCTCTAAGACCCAGGCCCTGGGACATAGCCAGTCCCCAAGAACCCCCACACCTCTCTGCCCCAGGTGTTGGCCAGCAGGGAAAACTCCTGGGACCAATCTTCCCCACAAAAACCTCCCATTGGACCCTACAATCTACAAGACCCATGCCCTACCCCAATATCCATCTGCCTGAGACCCCAGTAACTTCTTGAGACAAGAAATCCACCAGTTCTCATTGGACCAAGAATGACTTCCTGAGCCACAGAATCCATCAGCTCTAACTGGACCAAGAGCCCTGAAAAGACCAAGAGCAGCTCCCTGAGTCACAGAATCAACTAGCTTGAATTGAGCAAAGAGCAGCTCCCTGAGAAACAGAATCTGCCAGCTCCAATTAGATCAAGAACTAAGATTGGACCCAAGGGGCCCACTGAGACACAGAAACAACAAGCACAGAGTGGACCAATAGCAGCTTGCTCAGACACAGACACCTCCTGCACCTATTACAGAAAAAGATAAGTGGACATCAGTGCAAAAACACATACAACAACATAAAGAGCAATATGGTATCACCAGAACCTAGCCCTCCTACAACAGCAAGACCTAAACATCACAATGTAGAAGAAGCAGAAGAAAGCAACCTTAAAAAGAGCTTCATGAAGATGCTAGAGGCCTTGAAAGAATGAAAAATTCCATTAAAGAAATTGAGGAAAAGACAAACAAAAAATGGAAGAAATCAATTAAAAAATTGAGGAAAAGACAAAAAATTGGAAGAAATCAATACACCCCTTAAAGAAAGGCAAGTAAACCATGAAATAGCAGTAAAACATGTGAAGGAAACAGTTAAAGATCTGAAAATCGAAACAGAAACAATGAAGAGGACACAAACAGAGGAAATGCTAGAAATAGAAAATCTGACTAAATGAACAGGAAACACAGATGCAAGCTAGCCAACAGAATAAAGGAGATGGAAGACACTAGAGGATACAATAGAGCAAATAGATTCATCAGTCAAAGAAAACATCAAATCCAAAAAAGTCATAACACAAAATGTCCAGGAAATCTGGGACACCATGAAAAGGCCAAATCTAAGAATAATAGGGATAGAAAAAGGAGAAGAATACCAACTCAAAGGCACAGAAAATATATTCAACAAAATCATAGAAGAAAACTTTCCCAACTGAAAGAAGGAAATACCTATGAAGATACAAGAAGTTTATAGAACAACAAATAAACTAGCCCCCCCAAAAGTCCCCTCCCCACATAGTAATTAAACCACTAAACATACAAAATAAAGACAGAATATTAAGAACAGCAAAGGAAAAAGGCCAAGTAACTTATAAAGGCAGACCCATCAGAATAACACCTGACTTCTCAATGGAGACTTTGAAATCCAGAAGGACCTGAACAAATGTAATGCAGACACCAGGAAATCATGGATGCCAGCCTAGACTAATATACTCAGCAAAACTTTCAATCATCATAGATGGAGTGACCAAGACATTCCAAGAAAAAAAACAGACTTAAACAATACCTATCCACAAATCCAGCCCTACAGAAAGTACTAGAAGGAAAATTCCAACCTAATGAGGTCAGGTACATGAATGAAAACACAGGCAATAGATAATCCCCAGCAGTAAATCTCAAAGAAGATAAATATATTCACACTACCACCAAAAGATAACAGGAATTAACAATCACTGGTCATTAATATCCCTTAATATCAATGGACTTAATTCACATATAATTAGACACAGGCTAACAGAAATGATACAAAAGCAGGACCCATCTTTCTGCTGTATACAAGAAACACATCTCAACTTCAAAGACAGACACTATATCAGAGTAAAAGGCTGGGAAAATCTTTCTAATCAAATGGACTTAAGAAGCAAGCTGGTGCAGCTATCTTAATATCTAACAAAATGGACTTACACTAAAACCAATCAAAAGAGATTGAGAAGGACATAACATACTCATCACAGGAAAGATCTACCAAGATGAAGTTTCAATTCTGAAAATTTATGCCCCAAATACAAGAGAACCCACTTGTGTAAAAGGATATTACTGAAGCTTAAATCACACATCAAACCCCACACATTAATAGTGGGAGGATTCAATGCCCCACTCTCACCACTGGACAGATCTGCCAGATTGAAACTTAACAGAGAAATAAGGGACCATACTGACGTTATGACTCAAATGGACTTAATTGATATCTAGAGAACACTCCACCCTAACAAAAAAGAATATACCTTCTTCTCAGCACCCAGTGGAACTTTCTCTAAAATCAACCACACAAATGGTCACAAAGCAAATCTCAACAGATACAAAAAAATTGGAGTAACCTTCCGTATTGTATTGGAACCCCATGGCTTAAAGTTAGACTTCAACAACAAAAATTACAGAAAGCCTACAATCTCATGGAAACTGAATAATGCTCAACTGAATCACCAATGGGTCAAGGAAGAAATAAAGGAAGAAATTAAAGACTTCCTAGAGTTCAATGAAAATGTATGTACTACATACCCAAACTTATGGGACACTATGAAAGCAATGCTAAGAGGAAAATTCATAGCACTAAATGCCCGCATAAAGAAGTTGGAGAAATCTCACACTAGTGACTTAACAGCACATCTAAAATCTCTAGAACAAGAAGAAGCAAAGTCACCCAGGAGGAACAGATGCCAGGAAATAATCAAATTGAGAGCTGAAATCAATAAAATAGAAACGAAGAGAACAAAGAATCAATGAAACAAAGAGTTGGCTCTTTGAGAAAATCAACAAGACAGACAAGCCCTTATCCAGACTAACCAAAGGCAGAAGGAGAGCATCCAAATTAACAAAATCATAAGTGAAAAGGGAGACTGACAATGAGGAAATTCAGAGAATCATCAGATATACTTCAAAAACCTGTACTCCACAAAATTGGAAAGTCTAAAAGAAATGGACAACTTTCTGGATAGGTACCACATACCAAAATTAAATCAAGACCAGATAAACTATTTAAATAGTAACTACTAAGGAAATAGAAACAGTCATTAAAAGTCTCCCAACCAAAAAAGCCCAGGACCAGATGGTTTCAGTGCAGATTCTACCAGATTTTCAAAGAGTTATAACCAATACTCTTCAAATTCTTCCACACAATAGAAACAGAAAGAACATTACCAACCTCCTTTCATGAGGCCACAGTTACTGTGATTCCCAAGCCACACAAAGATGCAACAAAGAAAGATAATTACATAACAATCTCCCTCATGAACATTGATGCAAAATTATTCAATAAAATACTGGCAAACCAATTCCAAAAACACATCAAAACATTATCCACCATGATCAAGTAAGCTTCATCCTAGAGATACAAAAATGGTTCAAAATACTAACGTCTGTCAATACACCATATAAACAAAATGAATGAAAAAAAAAACATTATTATTTCATTAGATGCTGAAAAAGCCTTTGATAAAATCCAACACCCCTTCATGTTAAAGGCCTTGGACAGATCTGAAGTACAGAGAACATACCTAAAAATAATAAAGGCAATGTACAGCAAGCCAACAGCCAACATCAAATTAAATGGAGAGAAACTCAAAGCAATTCTACTAAAATCAGGAATAAGACAAAGTTGTCTGCTCTTCCCATATTTATTCAATATAGTACTTAAAGTTCTCCCTAGAGCAATAAGACAACAAAAGGAGATCAAGGGGATACAAATTAGAAAGAAAGAATGCAAACATTCGCTATTTACAGATGATATGATAGTATTCATATGTGAACCCAAAAATTCTACCAGGGAACTCCTACAGCTGATAAACACCTTCAGTAATGTGGCAGGATATAAGATTAACTCAAAAAATTCAGTAGCCCTCCTATATACAAATGATAAATGGGCTGAGAAAGAAATAAGAGAAACATCACTCTTTACGATAGCCACAAATAATATAAAATACCTTGGGGTAACTCTAAGCAAGTGAAACATCTGTATGACAAGAACTTTAACTCTCTGAAGAAAGAAATTGAAGAAGATATCAGAAAATGGAAAGATCTCCCATGCTCATGGGTAGGTAGAATTAACATAGTAAAAATGGCAATCTTACCAAAAGCAATCTACAGATTCAATGCAATTCCTATCAAAATCCCAAACACAATTCTTCACACACCTGTAAAGTATAATACTCAACTTTATTTGGAAAAACAGAAAACCCAGAATAGCTAAAAGAATACTGTATAATAAAGCTACCTTTGGAGGCATCACCATCCCTGACATCAAGCTCTACTATAGAGCTATAGTAATAAAAACAGCTTGGTATTGGCATAAAAACAGACATGTGGACCAATGGAATTGAATTGAAGACCCTGACATTAGCCCACACACCTATCAACACTTGATTTTTTTTTTTAACTAAGAAGCCAAAACTGTACAATGGAAAAAAGAAAGCATCTTCAACAAATGGTGCTGGCATAACTGGATGTCAGCATGTAGAAGATTGTAAATAGATCTATATCTATTGCCATGCACAAAACTCAAATCCATGTGGATTAAAGACATCAACATAAAACCAGTTACACTGAACTTTGTAGAAGATAAAGTAGGAAATAGTCTTGAATGCACTGGCACAGGAGACTACTTCCTAAATATAACACCAGTAGCACAGACACTCAGAACAACAATTAATAAATGGGGCCTCCTGAAACTGAGAAGCTTCTGTAAGGCAAAGGACATGGCAAATAAGACAATACAACAGCCTACAGAATGGGAAAAGGTCTTCACCAATCCCACATCTAACAAGGTCTGATCTCCAAAATATATAAAGAATTTAAGAAACTAGACATTGAAATAATGAACAATCCAATTAAAAATTGAGCTATGGAGCTAAACAGAGAATTCTCAAAGGAAGAATTTCAAATGCCCAAAAGACATTTAAGGAATTGCTCAGCATCATTAATTATCAGGGAGATTCAAATCAAAATGGCACTAAGATACCATCTTACACCCATCAGAATGGATAAGATCAAAAACAATGATGACAGCTTATGTTGGAGAGGATGTGGAGCAAGGGGAACACTACTCCACTGGTGGTGGGAGTGCAAACTGGTACAACCACTTTGGAATCACTGTGGCAGTTTCTCAGAAAATTGGGAATCAATCTATCTCAAGACTCAGCTATACCACTCTTGGGCATATACCCAAGGAATGCTCAATAAAACCACAAGGATACATGCTCAACTATGTTCATAGCAGCATTATTCATAATAGCCAGAACCTGGAAACAACCTAGATGTCCCTCAACAGAAGAATGGATTAAGAAAATGTGGTACATTTACACAATGGAGTACTACTCACAGAGAAAAAGAATGACATCATGAAATTTGCAGGCAAATGGATGGACCTAGAAAATATCATCCTGAGTAAGGTAACTGAGACTCAGAAGGACAAACACAGTATGTACCCACTCATAAGTGGATACTAGTTATAAAGCAAAGGATAATCAGGCAACAACCCACAACTCCAGAGAAGCTAACTAACAGGGAAGAACCAAAGAGGGGAGCATGGAATGCCCTGGAAAGGGGAAATAGATGAGCTCTCCTGAGTAAACTGGGGATGAGGAGAGGGCAATGGAGGGTAGGAGATAGGGGAAGAAAACATAAGGGAATGGGATGGTTGAGCAGGAACAGGGAGGGAGGGGGAAAGCAATGAAAGAAAAACCTTGGTAGAGAGAGATATCATGGGGATAGAGAGAAACCTAAGGTGCTAAGGAAGTCTCCAGGAATCCCCAAGGATGACCCAGCCTGGACTACTAGAAATAGTAGAGAGGGTGCCTGAACTGAACTGACTTGCCCCAGAGATCAGACCAGTGAACACCCTAACTGTCATTACAGAGCTTTTTTCCAATGACTGATGGAAGCAGATGCAGAGATCCACAGCCAGTCACTAGACAGAGCTCCAGGAGTCCAGTCAAAGAGAGAGAAGAGGGATTCTATGAGCAAGTGCATCAGGATCATGATGGGGAAACATGTAGGAACAACCAAACCAAAGTAGAGGGAAATCATGAAAGTTGGATCAATGGCTGTGGAGCCTGCATGGGACTGAACTAGGCCCTCTGCATGATGAGACTATTGTATAGTTTGATCTGCTTGGGAGGCCCCCTGGCAGTAGGAATTAGAATCCATCTCTGGTGCATGAGCAGACTGTTTTGGAGCATACTACCTATTATGGGACACCTTTTGCAGCCTTGAGGCAGGGGGAAGGGCTTGGACTTGCCTCTACTGGATGTGCCCCCCCTATGGGAGGCCTTCCCTTCTTGTGGATGGGAATGGGAGGTGGGTTGGGAGGGGGAGGCAGGGAGGAGGCAGAAGGAGGGAAGAGGAGAATCTTTGATTCGTGTGTAAAATGATTTGAAGAATTTTCTTAATAAAAAAAAATGAAAAAAAAACAACCACAATGATTGAAAATAACTTGGGGATAAAAAGATTTATTTCATGATATACTTCTGCATCACAGTCCATCATTGAAGGAAGTTAGGGTAGGGACTCAAAAGGCAGGTTTGAAGTAGAAGGCCTAGAAGAACATTGTTTACTCACTTGTTCCCAATAGCTGACTCATGATCCTCTTTCTTATACAATCCATAACCATCTGCCTAGAGGAGGCAACACTCACAGTAAACTCATCCCACTCACCTCAATAGTTAATCAAAAAAGTGGCTCTTCATGCATGAGCCATCTTTCTTGGCCTAGTTCCAGACCCACAGCCCAAGAACTACCCTTCCTAGTTAAGTCTTTGAGCCCTCTTTGTGCCAGGGCCACCTTTCCTGGGAAAATCACTTCTTCCAATTAGCACCCCTCAAACCCTCTGCCATCTGCAAACCAACAATCCTAGTTCCAAATCCGTATTTTTAAAGCCTTTTTATATGTAAAATCCCTTTGCCTGGCCTAGCTCTATATCCATGGTTTGGGAACCAGCTTCCTGATCCAGTTAAATAGCTCATCAACTGGATTTACCTGGCCTAACTCAAGTCATACATCTCCTGTACTGGCCCAATCTAAGGAAAGCTAGACTATTATATCAGATACACAACCAAAGGAAGAATTCCACATGCCTGGGTTAGATCATTAAAACAAAACAAAAACAACACAAATAGTCAAAGCAGTATGTCCCCCATCAGACCTACTAGTCCTGCAGAAGAACCCAGGAGGCAGAATTTAAAAGAATAATCATAAACTTCACCAAATAACTCAATGAATTTAAAGAAGATATGAATAAACACTTCACTTAAGTCTATATTGATAAGAATGAGTACTTGGGTAATGTCCAAGAAAATATAAATACACAACTGAATGAAAGAATAGAGATAAGTCAGGGTTTGAAGACTGAATTCAATAAAGAAAAACACTGAAGGGAACACAAGCCAAAATAACAATAAAATTGAAAAACTTAATATCTCAATTAGAAAATTAAGGGGGAAGAGCTTCTTGTAGAATGAATCAAACAGAAGATAAAACGTCAAGACTTGGTGATATAGTAGATGCTTACATCTTTGTTCCTGAGTCACGTGAGGCTTTATCAAGGCCAGCGTGGCCTGAGGAGGGAAGAACTCCTCTATTTCCTTCGCTGCTGCTGCCTTTGAACTGCTTCCATAGAACTGGTTGATAGGAAAATTTCCTGTGGCAAACTTTACACAGAGGCTTTGAAAAAGAGGCGAAGTCAAAAATGGAATGTAATATAGCAATGTAATGTAATAGAATACTACTCATTTAATTTGCTTTAAAAAAATCATGCAACAGCACCCATTCCAAATCCACGTACAGTGCAAAAGGAAGTAATTAGCCAGTGACTTGGATATACTATATCCTTTCAGGGAGGTAGCAGATATTAGAAAGGAAATACATGAACATTTAAATCCCATTGTTAATGGGTATTACCAAGGAAAACTAGAAGAACAGGATCCCTGAAGTAAAAAGAGACCTGGACTAGAATCCTGGCTAGCTCCATGACCTCACTTGGTAAAATTAAAGTTCTTTGTATAGTGGTGTTAAGGTTAATCTTGATTTTTCTCATCAAAATTTCAAAACTCTTAGGATCAACTAAAGACGTTGTAGCTATGACCACAGCTTTAATCAGGGTCATTTGTCACAAACTGTGGTTATAGTAGATATTTCTTTCAGTAAGTGAGATGAACCATTAGCTGGGTTCTTAGTTTCCAGGCCCACATCAAACATCCCACCTTCTCTTGCAAAATTATAGTCGTTTTCAAGCTTATATTAAACCAGATCTGTACAATAAGCAGTCAATTACTCCACCAGATACAGGAGCTTTCATGAGTATCCCTCTCAGACTAACACTACGCTTCCTGTATCTTCAACTTAAAGAGAAATTAAACTGCATTGCATGAAAAAGGGTAGGGAGCCATGGTGTGAGCAATACCTCTCTGGATGAGATGCAAAAGCTTCCTCAACAGTTTTTGGTCCCATTAACTGTTTCCAATGTTCCACACTGTTTTCCCTCAATAGAACAAGGGCATAAGATGGATTGCTGTTAGGAAAAAAAAAAAAGAAAAAAAACAAAGGTTAATAAAAGAATCTCTTAGTAGCTAGTGATACACAGAGAACACAAGTATAAGTGTTGTTAAACTGACTGCAGCATGTCAAACAATCTACAAGGAGTCCAACATTAATATATGTTGGAATCCACACAAGAACATACTTACATGAACTGGGAAGAAAGACAGAGAGGGAAGGGTAAGACCCCAGTTCTTTAGAGTGGTTTCTTCCAGGCTGCCATGTTCTGGTTGGTTGATGGAACCCTGCTGGGTTTTTGATTCAGCTGCATTTCAGTTACTCCTCTAGAAACCAGGCAACTTTCTAGCATCTCATTTCTTCTCCATGATGTATGATATTGAAGGTTATCAAAGCCCCCAAAGGAGTAATTAGACTTGCTCAAGCAGTCAGACAGTTCTCAGTTTGGACTTGGGAGATGTTGTCCACTCTGGAATTCTGCACCCAACTCTACTGGAAATTGATATGTGTCTGTGTCCATGGGAATTATTATTTACCCTAACAATGTTTCAGGAATGGAGAGGAAACAGATATTTGAGCAGAGAATGAGTACAGTAACAAGATTGTCGAAGACATAGACCAGGAACTTGTTTATAGAATTTAGAAGTATGCCAAATCAATAAAAAGGTAGCTTAAGAAAAGGTTGAAATGAGTGGGAAGTAGATCACAACTCTTTCTAACTCTGAACACTGCTTTACCTGCACGTGAATGCCATAAGTTTGTTAAAATACTCTTCATTCTCATAGTTCTTGCACACTGTTCTGGCTTCTTCCTCTGATAATGATATTTGTCTCTGCATTAGTATGGTGAACCCTTCATTCTGAATAATTTTCAAAACGTCATCTAAATAAGAACAGTCATGACAAAGTAAGTTTCAAACTCACAGATTTCTGGCTATAAAAACAATTCATGGTGCAGCATTGTGAGGTATCTTATGTGTCTAATTATCTTGGGAAATGTAAAAGTTCACAAAAACAGCTTCTTAGGTTTCAAGATGAATGACCCTATTTTTTCCTTTTTTTTTTTTTTTAGATAGGGATTCTCTGTATAGTAGCCATGGTTGTCTTGGAACACACTTTGTAGACCAGGCTGGCCTTGAACTCACAGAGATCTGCCTGCCTTTCCCTCCTGAGTGCTAGGATTAAAGGTGAGAAAGAGGAGGGACTGTAAGAGTGTGAGACCAATTGTTGAGACCAAGATTGGAAAAAGCACAGGGACAAATAGCCAAACAAATGGAAACACATGAATTATGAACCAAAGGCTGTGGAGCCCCCAGCTGGATCAAGCCCTCTGGATAAGTGAGACAATTGAATAGCTTGAACTGTTTGGGAGGCATCCAGGCAGTGGGACCTGGACCTGTCCTTAGTGCATGAGCTGGCTGTTTGGAACCTTGGGCTTACACAGGGACACTTTGCTCAGCCTGGAAGGAGGGGACTGGACCTGCCTGTACTGAATCCACCAGGTTTAAATGAATCCCCAGGGGAGTCTGGGCCCTGGAGGAGATGGGAATGGAGGGGAGGGTATGGGGGGAAGATTGGGGTAGGGGTACGAGGGGGGAGGAGAGGGGAACCTATGGCTTATGTGTAAAATTAAAACACAAATATAATAATAATAATAATAAAGAAAAAAGTGTGTGCCACTACTACCTGGCAAAATGGCAATTCTTAATGTATCAATTATAATGTTGCTTCAAATTTTCCTAGCACATAGTAGTTACTCACAAATACTTACACAAAGGAGCCTCAGGAAGTAATTTCTTTTGCTTCACATGTGTCATATATATGCAGATATGTGATGACTTCAGTGAAAACGGCCCCCATAGGTTCATATATTTAAATGTTTGGTCCTAAGTTTGTGGAACAGTTTGTGAAGGATTAGGATGTATGTCCTTGTTGGAGGAGGTATGTCACTGGGTATGTGTTTTGAGGCTTAAAAGCACATGCCATTGCCAGTTAGTTCTCTCTTTCTCTGCCTCCAACTTGAGGAAGGATGGAAAATAAAACATTTTCCATCCTTCCTCATGCACAGTATAGAAATGAACCCATATGTGGTATATGACATGTAAAAAGAATATGCTGAGATGTTTCTGAAAGAGGTACCTAGGAAAAATCTTCCTGCTCTGCACTAGTTTTCTGCTTTGCACAGCTTAGGACATGATGCTGGAACTTGTAGACACCACTGGATAAGCCAAAAATACAAAGCTCAACTCAGAGCCCAGTCATTATTATGCCTGCTTGATAACTTTTTACAATCAGGTTCAAAGAGTATCAAACTAAGGAAGGCACACACTAGGACAGCCAACTACTACTCCAAGTAAGCATAGTTTCATTAGTTTCAGTAGCATGATGGATTGCCACTATCAACTGCCAATCATATAAACCTAAACAGGATCAAAAATTGAGACTAGAATCAAACCAAGGACCAGAAGAGTAGGATTTCTGAGAAATAGTTTCAATTTTCTTTCCCCAGTTTATCACCATCCCAGCAACTTTAAGCAGCACTAAGGTCCCTGAACCATGACAGCAAACTGTTAGTATCTTAGCTTCTATTAAAATTCATAAAGGAAAGAAAACCGATTTTGTTTAAGCAAAAACATTTCATATACTCTTCAAAAAGATGAGCTTTATAGCATTGACTGGGGTATATTTGCTTTCTTTAGAAAAATGGAAAGAATGTATCAGTTGTCCAGTAATGGGAGTCAGGAGCTGAAATGCAGTCCAAACCAAGGCATCTGATGTAGACAGTGAAATCATGTTAAACATTGTTGAGTGAGAGAGGGAGGGAGGAAGGGAGGGAGGGGGAGGAGAGAGAGAGAGAGAGAGAGAGAGAGAGAGAGAGAGAGAGAGAGAGAGAGAGAGAGAGAGAGAGAGATTGACTTGAATTTGGGGCAAGTCTGCCTAGGAGACCTGGCAGAGCACACATGGGAGGAGGAAGGAGTCGGAAAGTTGAGAAGCTTTCAGACACAATGAACAATCTGTTGAAGAGGTGTCAATGCAGGGGAACAAAGAAGCCAGGAACAGCTAAGGGTACTAAGATCCCATGGAGGTTTTTGGTTTTATGAGTATGTCACTGAATTATGTTAATTGATGTGTTGGACTATATCCCTGCAGTAACCAGGAAGCTTCACTCTTGGGGGAGAAAGCAATGTTAGGAGAGAATAAGGGGCATCTGCAGATAGACAGTCTGTGATAAGCAGAGATGGCATACATGGAATAAAAAAGGGCTAGGGATATGATGAGTCATATACAGCAAAGAGTTATCTCTTTCAGCCAAGGATGATGCTTTTTCATTTACAGAGTAATAAGGGCATGAATAAATGGAAACTCCCTCAGCTTTTTACTGCTACCACTATTCAAATCTGCAAGTCCTGAGAATCTTTCTCCCACTGCAGAAGAAATAAAGTCTTCTCTCAGAGGCTAATTCTCACACCTCTGCTACAGAAGTCATTTCTGCCTGGCTCTATTCATAGTCAGTCCTTCAGCTAATTAGTCACATGGCACAATTCAAATAAAAAAGACTCAAAAGTGTAGCTCTAAGATGGATGATATGATGGGGAGCAAGTGATCCTGGTGACACACGCCACAGCTTTAGCTAAACTCACAGCATTAATCTCCTCAGAATAGTCCTACTACCTAGAAGAGTATTATTGGCCAAATGCCAAGCTGCTGAGTGTGTCTTGAACATATACATATTTTATTGATTTTCCATAAACAAACCATAAAAAATAATTTACATAGCATTACATATTGCAAGTCATATAGAGATCATCTAATATACACAGTGGAATGGATGTATGTCACAAGCAAAGGGTACACCACTATGTATGGGGTTGAGTATCCTGGGATTTAACATTCAGAGCAACTCTGTAGCCATGCCCTGAAAACGCTGAGGGGGGAGTGACCTCAGGAAAGAACATTTAACCACTGCCTGAGCAAAACAAATAAATAAACGAGGTGGACTTCTGAACGTTAAATTGTGTGGTATGAAGATCATATCATATCTTTAAAAAGATGCTCTAAAATATATTCAGGCTACATTTAGTACTGCCTTGATTTTTTTGTTAAACTATTTATATTTTTTGAGGTTATTGTATAATTATATTTCCTTGTTTGGGGTTTGGAGGAGGTATGCTTGGTTGGTTAGGTATTCTGATTTGTTGTTGTTGTTTATAGAGAAAGCAAAAGAAAATGAATTTGGATGATGAAGGAGGTAGGGAGGATCTGGGAAAGGTGGGGGAAAGGAAAGCATATGATCAAAATACATGTGTGAAAAAAATTAAGCCAATAACAATAAAAACCTCAAAGAAAATGAAATACTTAGGTGATTTTTCTGGGATTATTTTGTCTTCTGTCTTTCAGATGAAACAATTGAACATCAAAAGTCAAGACAAAACCAAAACCAAAATGCACTGGAGACAGTACTGACTGCCTGTCAGGACCAAAGTGAGGTCTGCCTAGGCTCTGGGAATAAATAACTCTTTCCTCACAAATTCTGTCAGATGAAACTAAAATCACACTATGTTTCCGTGGAGTGTTCAATATGCATACACGCAATACTGGTGGGAACACATAAAAAGCCTTTGAAAATGACATGCTTGCTTTTAGCATTATTCTATCTCAAGTAAGAAAATATGAACTGTTGGTCATTTTACTATTGTTTTATATGTAATCTATAGACCAATCACTAAAAGAAATATATAAATTGTACATACATTCTTACAGTTAAATTAATATGATGCACTTAAAAATTGTGCAAATTCTAAAAGAAAGCAGGAAGGAGGAAACCAACAATTCCAAATTGATAATGACATTTAATTTAAATGCCATAAACACAGCAATTATAAGACAGATGCTCAGACTTAATTTGGTTCTAAGACTATATTCTGTGCTAATTACTGGTAAAGAGACCACATGATAATAGAAATGGTTGACAAGGTTAGGTACAAAATGTAGAGAAGGAGCTATGATATCTTCAAGGAAATAAAAAGAAACAATAACATAAAAAAATGCTGCTACCATTGATGTTACTGCACTTGCCCCTGCCACCCCACCCTTAAGGAACTCTTCCTCAGATCCTCAGCTGTGCCACTCTCCTCCAAGCATGACATGGCCATTGCTGTCTCAGAATCAGAGCACTGTGGTCATCATTAAGACTGGAACAGGGGAAGTCTCATAAAGCTCACGAGATCCAGCAGGTCCACAAGATATGAGATCCTGCTCCTAACAGGTTCTATTACAAATAGTTACAAATTCAAGGAAGGGAAATTCTACCTTGGTATAGACACATATGCATTGCCTCTTCTCCTGTAGCTAATGCCAATAAAAGCCACTGATGCACCAAGTTAGACTTGGATGTAATCATTTATTCTGTCTGTAATTGGTGTCTTTACTAGGGACAAAGGGAAATAGAATGCTTAGCAGAAGTCATGCAACACCAGTGTATATCTGAAACCTTAGGTACAGCTGAGCCCTGTATATCATTTCCTACATGTATACACATAAGAGAATAGCAGATATTAATTGTAAAATAGAACCAATGTATTGGGGGAAAGTTTCTGAGACAGTTTCACTTTATAGCCCATGCTGGCTTTGAACTCATGGTAATCTTTCTGTCTCAGGTTCCAAACTGCTGAGATTTCTTGAGTTAGCTACACCACCCAGCTAAAATAAACAAAATGTTTAACAACTTATTAACAGTGGTATAAATGTTATTTATAAATGATCTTTCTCTGAATACATCTGTGTGCAAGGCTCACTAAAACACTCCAACTGATATCTGAGATGGCCACTGAAAGACTAGATGGAAGGCAGAAAGCTGAATGCATCAAAGTATGCCCAAGAGGAAAACCAATCATTTTTTAAATACAACCAGAAAATTCTCCAAAACTAGTTTTGTTTTTTTTTTTTTTACAGGAAACTAATTTATTATAGACTTATCCAATCTAGGGAAAGGGCAATCAAGCAACTGTAGCATGTTCTGCCCTCCTTGTCTCACATAAGGAAAGGTTATGTCTAAGAAAGACTTTGAATTGTTCAGTCCAGGTACTCAGGTCCAATAGCATCTTAGTTTTTATTAGAGGATGAACAAGTGTTCCTCCTACCAAGTTTAATAACAGTAAAGAAATTGAAGTAATTTTAAAAAAAGGAGAAGGGAAGTCTAAAAAGGAAAAATCAGAGGTGAACTGATACACACATGATTTAGAGGCATCAAAGGATCAATAAAATTGGCCGTTTTGCCACAAGCCGAGATGAATCAGTGAATTAATGATACATTAACAAGAACTCTCCAAACTGAAATGTGAAACAAATGAAGTAGCAGAGGACAATGTACAAGAACTGTTGACCCAAACCCATAATGACTGTACTGGAAGTAAAGAACCAGAAGAAAGAACTAGAACCAAAACACGAGAAAATTATAATAGCTAAGAATTATGTTTAATTAATGATTGAAAGCTGAAGAACACAGAATGTGATAAATTCCAAAATGCTTACACCTATGCATACTGTCTTCCAACTGTGGAAAAATAAACATAACAAGAAAACCTTGAGGAAGGATCTAAAATAACTTACCTACAGAACAGGGTAAGAATTACACTGTTGTCCTTGGATACTGTGACAGTAAGATAGTAGAGACTGTCTAAAGTTCCGAAAATAATGTACTAACCTAGGATCCTGGGTTTGGTGAAATTAGGCATCAAAAGTAAAGTACAAATAAAAACATTTGTATACTGTGGGATGTTTATTTACATTGTGGGAAGATGTGTCATTATGACTGGTTTAATAAAAAGATGCATGGCCAATAGCTAAGCAGGATAGGCTGGGCAGGACTCTTGTCAGAGAGAGGAACTCACAGGGTCAGAATCTAGGCATGTGGGAGACACCAGCAAGACACTGAGAAAGTTGGACATACATTATAAATGAAAGGTAAAAAGCCCCATTGCAAAATATGGATTAATAGAAGCAGGTTAATTAAATTATAAGTTATTTGGGAACAAGCCTAAGCTAAAGGCCAAGCTTTCATAAGTAATAAGTCTCAGTGTCATTATTTGGGGGCCGGTGGCCAACAAGAAAGTCTGACTTTATTCTCAGACATACAAACACAGACAGCAGGTTTCATGAGTAGGTAGGACTGGAAGGAATATTTAAGGAGAAGGAAAATACTGTATTAGGAATTTAAGTACATCTACACTAAAAAGGAGAGACATATGAGAGTAAAAGTGAAGTGCAATAACAGCTGGTACTTTTCAGATTCTCCACTCAGGGTCGGCATTCAGCGCAGTATACTTATGGTCAAGAGGTGAACAAAATGAATTGCTTCCAGGTTAAAAGGGGCAGAACCACCTTGGGATTCTCTAATATCTGAACTACCTATCAAAAGTATAGTATTATATCAAGGATGGGGAAATAGCTGAACAGGTAAGAACACTTGCTGCTCTTGCAGAGGGCCAGGGTTCAGTTCCTATCACCCACATTTTGAGTTATGATTGTCTGTAATCATGTAACTCTAGCAACCAGAAAGTCTAGTGCCCTCTTCTGGCATTCATGGATACCAGGCATGCACATTGTGCACAAACAGATGTGCAAACAAAAAAACTCATATACATAAATTATAAATCAATTTAAATTTTAAAAAATGGGCATAGCTGAAAGTTTTCCTGTCGTGGGTGATATCGTTCTGTGTGCTGTGAATATGTGTTGCTCTGATTGGTTGATAAACAAAGCCATTTGGTCAATGGTGAGGCAGAATAAGGTTAGGAGGGACATTCTAACTAGAGAGGAGGAAGGAGAAAGTCAGAACAGAGGAGACATGCCAGCTAGCTGCCCAAGGAGCAACACGTAATGGATGCAAGTAATGCCACGGAACATGTGGCAAAACATAGATTAATAGAAATGGGTTAAGATATAAAAGCTAGCCAGCAAGAGGCCTGCCATAGACTATACAGTTTGCAGATAATATAAGCCTCTGTATGTTTACTTGGGTCTGAGCATCTGTCAACTGGTACCCTTAAATTTCCATGAGGCCTAAAAGAGTGTAAAAAGGGCTTCTAAACACACAAAAATGGAGTTAAAAACAGCTCCCTCGTTGTGTCTCTCAGGCAAGCTGTGAGCTACAGTATGACAGGTTCACAGAGGCATGTGGGCTTGACTTGCAGCATGGCAAATTACTTCCACAGTACACAGAGGCATCTCCTAGTCACGCTGTATGCTGCATGATGGATTTAGCTTTTGCTAGTACAGACCAAAAAAAAAAAGTTTTCTGGGCTACACGCTGCTTTAATGGAGACAGACCCACTGCTTCTGAAAGCTGATGGTACATATAGCCCGGAGTTGGAGGTGGATTACCTCTGCCATGTTGAAAAGCTGAAGTGGGTGGAGTCACCAGCCAAGGCTTTTTGTCCTGGCTATGCAATTTAGCAGTTTAAAGTCTCTTCTGGCCAGAAAAGAATTATACATTCAGATGAGATAAACCCTAAACAGTTTACAATGTATGTAAAAATATACATAGGCTTAAAAGAGAGGAGAAAAGGAATATAGACAGTTATATAAAGAAATAGAAAAGTGTTTAAAATAAAGCCTTTATAGAGAAAGTAAAAGTAGCATAAAAATAAGCCATGTAAAGATGGATATCACAGAGAGAGTCTGGATTATATTGTCTTTAGGATTTTTAACTGTAGAGAGACATTTGATTGTAAACACTGCTGGGTTAAATCAATATATATATATATATATATATATATATATATATATATATATATATATATATATTTAAGACAGGGTTTCTCTGTGTAGCTTTGTGCCTTTCCTGGAGCTCACTTTGTAGACCAGGCTGGCCTCAAACTCACAGAGATCTGCCTGACTCTACCTCTTGAGTGCTGGGATTAAAGGTGTGTGCCACCAACACCCGGCTCAATATGTATATTTTAAAGATATCTCAATTTCAAAATTTATGTCTAAGGATACGTTGCTTTGGAAAAGAGGTTCTGCTTTTGTTTCCACAGAAGATGAGACCTGTGGATTGCTTCTAGGCTAATATGGTTTGACCAGCCAAGACCCCCTGAAAGGCCTCCAATGACACCATGGCCCAGATGATCCAATATCCAGAATGGTTTCAAGGCAACTGGCTCAGACAATGCAGCCTCACATGCTATTCCAGTCAGGAGTTGACCATAATTCTTAATTTTCTCAGGATTCCCATAGAATACAGTGCCCTTTATCAGCAGGAAGTAGCCTAAAAAACTATGCTCACATTCCCAAAAAATGGATCATGGATGTTTGTCTTTGTTTAGATTGTTGGTTACAAGTTGTTATTGGTCATAGTCAATATCTTTTTAAAAGAAAAAAGGGGGATATTATATAGAAATATATGATAGAGATATGATAAGATACAAGAATGGATTGTTGAACTTACTTTTAAAGAGCAATGTGTTTAAAATGTTTTACATTGGTATAGATTTTAATTTATTGATACAAATTTAAAGTTAAGTTTGTTATACTGTATGTATATTTCTACTCTTGTTTAGGGTATTATGTTTGTATAAATCATTTAAATTGTAGTGGATAATTAAGAAATACATAGTAATAATTAGTCATCTATGATAATCAAACTTATAGTCATGTTAGTTAAGTTTTCTAGGTATACATAGATATATTTCAGTTAGGTAGGTAATCTTCAAACACTTCAAAGACCTACAGAATATGGCATTTAAAATGTTTTAACAACATAGACTTTCCTAGACAGTGAGACACATCTGCTTCTAGCAGCAACAATTTACTTCATAGAGAAAGGTGGGCATCAAAGACACTCCATACGGAGTTTATCTTCTTCTTGGCAAAAGTAGCCATTTGGGCAAAAAACTGTTCTTGCCTAGACTGCTTGACAAAATGTTGAATCAACTGGACATGCAGGACCCATAAGAAGGTGACCACTGAACTTTGCAAGGCAAAATGGTCTTTCAGGTTCCTGCTTTGCAGAAGAGACTCCCAGAGATTCTACAGGACACAGAGAGAAGTGACTAAGAGACTAGACCTATCAGCTGAAGATGAATGTCCCAATGCTGCAAAGGAACTTTGGATAACTGTACAGACAGGCAGCTGTCACTGTCATTTCCAGAGTTTTGGAAGTTGTTTACAATGCTCTTCCTGTTTACTGAGGTAATATTATATCCTTCACAGGTCTTAATGCAGTTGAAGACTAGATAGTTATAATGGTGGTTTTCCTTGGTTATGATAAAGATGAGTTAGATATGAAACCTTGGACTCACAAATATAGGATAAATAAAATATTTTCTTTACATTTGCCAAATACAAAGAGACTAGATATTGTAACTGTTTGATAACTGTTTTGTTATATATAATTGTTACTATGTCAAAGTTAAAACTTCCTTTTTTAATTGAACAGAAGGGGAAATTCTGTGGGATAATGCTTTTGTACACTGGTTTAATAAAATGCTGATTGGCCAGTAACCAGGCAGGAAGTATAGGCAGGATAAGCAGACAAGGAGAATTCTGGAAAGAGGAGGGCTGAGTCAGGAGACACCAGCCCACTATCCAGAGAGAGCATGTAATGGTACCCAGGTAAAGCCACAGAACATGTGACAATATATAGATTAACAGAAATGAGCTGAGTTTAAGTGTAAGAGCTAGTCAGTCATAAGCCTGAGCTAATGGCTGAGCAGTTTTAATTAATATAAGCTTCTGTGTGCTTACTTGGGTCTGAGCAGCTGCGGGACTAAGGGACCATGGGGCCGTCAGGCCACAGGGCCATGGGAGCCAGGCAGGACCAGGAAACTTCAGCTAAAAATGAGCATAGTGTTATTTCAAGGTAGACTTAGATTAGCTATCGATGAGTATTTCAAATTTTAAGGTAGCCATTAAAATGTGTTTAACAAAACATATTTGAAATGTGCACTGGTCAGCTTGAGGTGCTGTGAAAAATATCAGAGATTCAGTGGATTTAATGACAGAAGTATATTTTCTCATAGTTCTAGAAGTTCTTGTAGAAGTGCAAGATCAAGATGCCAGAAAGTTTGATTTCCACTGAGGTCTGCCTTTCCAGCTTAGGGATGTGTACACTTTTCCTGTGGACTTGCATGGTCTGTCTTGGGTATGTGTGGGTGGAGGGGAGTGACTTATCATGCCCTATCATACCATGACAGCATTTTCTGTAGAGCCCTGACATCAATGCCTGTGTAGACTCACCTTTATGATATCACTTCACTTGAACAAATTTCTTAAAGGCTCTGTTACCACATGCACTCACTTTTGAGGTGAGAAGAATAAGTTTCTTAATATATGCAAAGAAAAGAGGCAAAAATATTTTAATGCTCATTTAGAATGAAAGAAGACAGAAAAAAAGACATAAAAGGGAAAGAAGCCAAGAAAAATTGCAAAGAATAAGAACCAATTACAAACATAATACCCATTCATCAGCTTTATAATAATGTAAATGATGGTAATGTGCCATTTAAGTTGGACTATATTAAAATATTTTTCTATAAAATACATTACTATCAATATCTTCAAACAAAACCTCAGAGAAAAATATAAGCCACATATATGAGAAGCACTTAGGCTCAAAATATACAAAGACATCAGAAAGTTTAATAATAAGAAAACAAAAAATACAAGCTAAAAACCTAATATAATGATTAAATTAGAGCATTTTTTATTATTTGAAATATTAAGCATCTCATTGTGGTCAGGCACATTTGATATCCACTCCTGTAGCTAATATCAAAAGATCTAAAGAAACGCACTATAAAGGAAGATATAGGCATCACTAGTATGCATCTCAAAAAATGCTGAGCCACATACACATTATGAGGAACTCTCAAATAAGGACAGCAATAAAGTATCATTGTTTGTCTACTAGCTCAGATGAAAAATGACATGACAAAGGCTGACAAAGATGCAGGCTAAGAAGAACTCTTAGCCATTGATAGTGGGATAGAAAATTGTATGGCTACATTGAAGTGCACTCTGGCACAGTTAAAATACAACTTTACACATAATCCATGAATCATGGTCCCAGCTATTTTCCTAGTTAAATTCAAAGCTTGTGTCAATACAGGAACCTCTGTATGAATGTCTATGGCAGTTCATTCGTGAATGTGAAAGAAACTAAAACGGGGCAGAATGCCCTTTAATAAATCACCCGAAGAATCCCACTGCATTCTTCCAACTGAATATTATTCAGCAACAAAAAGCAATGAGCAGAATCCTAGTGGACACTGATAATTGGAAGAAGTCAGTCTAAAAGGAATGTATGCTGTGAGATTTCAATGGCATTGTCCTGGAAAGTTAAAACCTTCCTTTTGAATAGAAAAAAAGAGGAAATGATGGGAATATCTATGATGATATTTTATTTGTATTGAAGTGTGATTTTATTTGTATATTAATAAAGTTGCCTTGGGGTCAGAGCAAGCCATAGCAGAAGCTGGGCGGTGTTTAGTGCATGCCTTTAATCCCAGCACTTGGGAGGCATAGCTAAGTGGTATCTCTGTGTGTTCAAGGATACAGCCATCATGGAGACACACACCTTTAATCTCAATACCAACCATAGAAGACCTGGAGGTCTGTACAGACAGGCAGTGATGAAGAGGTCATGTGGTTAGGTTTACAACCAATCAGAAGGCAGAACAGAAAGTCTATAAAAAAAAAGAGAGAAAAACACAGGAAGTAGGTCTCTTGTGGGGAGGAAAGAAAGAGCAGCAGTGAAGGGTGAGGTTTTCAGCTCTCAGCTATTGCTCTGACCTCTTGGCTTTTAACTCTGCAACTGGCTCTGTGTTTCTTATTTAACAAGACGCTTACATCTACAAATGTCTTTCTGTGTGCTGTGAATATGTGTTGCTCTGATTGGTTGATAAATAATACTGTTTGTTCAATGGTGAGGCAGAATAAGGTTAGGTGGGACATTCTAATGAAAGAGAGATAAAAATAGAGATAGCAATAGATAGAGATAAAGATATAGATAGATAGATAGATAGATAGATAGATAGATAGATAGATAGAGGAGAAAGACAGAGCAGAGGAGATGCCAGCCCACTCCAGAGAGCAGAATGTAATGGCACATAGGTAAAGCCACAAAAAAATGTGGTGACATGTAGATTAATAGAAATGGGCTGTGTTTAAGTGTAAGAGCTAGTCAACAGTAAGCCTGAGCTAATGGCTGAGTAGTTTTAATTCATATTAGTCTCTGTGTGTTTACTTGGGTCTGAGTGGCTGTGGACCAGAGAGGACCAGGAAAACTTCCAGCTACACAAACAGAAAAGACAGCAAAGAGCTCAGATCTGGCAAAGTGTGCACAAGAAAGAAAAGCACAGTGACTTTCAGGCCTGAGACTCCATGCAGACCTAATCTGCAAGAGAATAAATGACATCGTGCGTTTCTCTCCACACCTGGATTGTTTGCAACCAGGAATGAAACTTCAAACACTATGAACGTTAATTTAGGTGTAGTAATAATATTGTGGCATTAATTACAACATATAATAATACAAGATGGCTACAACAAGACAAGTGGGGCAGAAGCACAACTCTGCACATGGGAGCTACAGGGTAGGTTAGTGGTTTGCTAAAAGTTTTTCAAAGCATTAAGTCTATTAATTTCAAAAAGCAACATGGTGATGATAAAAAATCCAAAAGGAAAAAAGTACAAAAAAAAAGTAAAACCTCCCAAACAGAAAATCCCAGGCACAGATGACTTCTCTATCAAATCTCAGAAAACATTTAGGAAACATTTGAAGTAAATAACATTCTGTCTCTTCCAGAAAGCATGGGAGGAAAGACTTTCTTTTCCCTCATTTTAGAAGTACCACATTATTTTGACACCCAAACCAGATTATCATAAATGAAACCACAAATATCTCCCACATATACAGACACAAAAGTGCTTAAGAACACATAAGAAGCAAGCAGGGTATGCAAAGATGGTTCAATCTTCAAAACTTAAAGTAATCTATCATATTATCAAATATAGAAGAATACATAGTTGCAGTAGATAAATAATAAATTGTTTATAACATGACAACACTCATTTACAGTAAGACATACTATCTACTCAGTCTCCAGCAGTGCAAAATAAAATAAACATAAAAGCATTAACAACAAAAAAATAAAATTCACCTTAAGCCACTTAATATGTGAAAAATTTTCCTTAATCAATAGCTAACAATGAAATAAATGTTACAAAAACTGAACCTTTTGCCTTAAGATATGGTGTCTCACTACTCCTTTTCAATATTAGCTCCTAATCAGCATCACACAGACACTTCAGCTTATACAAGGAGAAAAAGCAAAAGAAACCAAGGCACATGGATGTAAAGAAAGAATGTGCATGTCCCCCAAAGCAGATGACTTAATGGCATTTTCAATGATTCTGAGTCCTGTTCAGGGCATTTGACAATCAATGTCTAGAGACATTCACGTTGTTACAATTTAGCTTGGAAAGGATGCCCCTGATACCTAGAGGCAAAGAGTGATGGTAAGCATTTGACAATGTAGCATATGATGACCTATGTACCCACACACTCAAAAAGAAAATTACCTGGCTCAAATATTAATAGAGCTAGGGCAATACAGTATTCTATGATGGTATCTCTAATACCGTGTCAAAGCTTTTATACAAATGTTTCAAGACATCAGGCATAAAAAATGAGTGAATGAATGAATGGTATTATCTAGGACCTCTATTCTCACTTTGAGGCATTTGCTATGCTGCATAACAATGGATCGGGTTTAAAATGTCCAGCAATTAGAGATGTGGCTGTAGCCCATTATTAGAGAGCTTAGCTACAAATATGAGAGTCTGAGCTTCACCCCCAGTACTGAAAAACAGAAAAGCAAATAAAAACTAACACTCAGAGTCCTAGGCACTTTGTGCATGCTTGCTCATCTTAGCCTTTTGATTTTTACAAATGAAATAGACCTGGTACAGTATCTGACTCAGGTCACACTACAGATCAGCTTTTCCCAGAACTCTATCCTGAGCTGAGGCAGTGCAGTCTTGGGGTAGTTGTCCTGGCTCCTTGTTTCCTTTACGGCCCTGACAATGGTGAGATAGACTCTAACAAGTCACAGACTAGAAAGTACTTAGTAAGCTCTTCAGCTGTTTTATCCATTATCATTGAGTACGCGATAACAACATTCAAATCCTACCCACCAAGCTCTTATTTTGTGCTTCATCCCTACCTTTGCTTTCCTCATAGACATCCGGCCGCAGTAACGCCAGGGTCTTTTGTATGTTCTTGCTTTTCATGGTTTTGAAATCAGGAAATAAGATGTCAATCCACTGAGAAACCTTAGACATATCATCCTCAACATCGCAAAACTCAGCTATGTGTTGTCGTTCCAAGTAGTCTTGCAAACTGTTGAAATCCAAAATATAACCTAAGATTATTGTAAGTTAAGATATAAACTTGTATGAAACCATGTATGATAATGAATTAGAGCTTAATAACATATACAAAACTTCTTTCTTCCCATACATTATCACTCTGAAAGTAGCTCCCGCTGCTTCCAAAGCCCTTTAGCATCCACTGAATCCTCTTTTATGTTGTTCTGTCCTTTAAACTAAATGACATCATAACCTTGCTCAGAGGTACAACACTTGGGTAACATGCAGGCTTTAGGTTCTAGACCCAACAATACAATAGAAAAACAAATTCTAGAATTACCTGCTACCTAAGAAATATGAAATGACCAGAAACCACAAGAAAAATTCACATTTTTGAAAGCAAGGAGGAAACATCTTGTGATTCCCTGACAGAAGCTGCAATAGCATTGGGACATGGAACAGCAGAGGACCTAGCCACAGAGCCTTCTACTCACAAAACTCATTCAGGCCCATCCTGCAAAACTGTTGGATCAAACTACACCTCTTAGTCTTTAGCAGAATAAAAGTCATGGACAGAAACACATAAAAACAGCGTTCTGAAAATTGCTTTCTCATTTAGAAATATCTAGAAATCTATTACCAAAATATACATTTATTTTGTTACCATCAATTTTATACCAGTAAGAGTCTTAAGTAAAAAAAAGAGTCTAGAAGATTGAAGAAAGTGTGCAGTGTTGGAGGATGGGCAGGGTTGACTAAGTCAATGCATGGTTCTGGTGTCCCCTCTAGGCCTGAGACAATGAGGCCAGATGGTGTGCCAGGCTTAGAAGGGTCAGCAGGGACAGCTTTTCCCTTTCTAATTTTCTTGGCATAAACCTTCAGGGAAATCCCCTATTTTCTGAGCATATAGTATTCTAGGTTGGCTGAAAGGAAAGCTTGTAGTACCTACATAAGAATATTAGGTTGTGAGACATTTGGGCATTATGCTCCATCAGCTAATGACACATTGTAATGTCTGGCCCTAGCTACCTGTCCCGTTTCTTCTTTGACACCATAGGTGCAAACTTAACATGAGTCTCTTCTGGATACTCAAATGGTTCTTCATCTTCTGCATCAGACTGAGGTTGAGTTTCTTCCAGAAAAACCTCTTCTTCTTCTCCTTGAGATGTAATGAGCACACAGCTCAGGCCGCTTGTTACAAAAGATACAAAGTCTTCAAAGTCGGGCTACAAAAGAAGATAAGAAACTGTTTCCCTCTGGATCCCAGTGCTGGATCCCAGTGCAGGGGCATTAAAATGGTGGCCACTGTGAAAAAGCAGTGAAATCTTCCCCTTCATGGTCATTAGCAATGTTATGTTACCCTTCTAAACATTCTATTTTCAGGAACATTTTTGCACAATACACATTTACAGCCAGCGGAAAATGATTTGAAATCGTGTATACAACTACTTCCCAATACTAGAATGTTGCTAATTCATCTGAAAGGTTAGTTAAAACACCTTTAGCTGCCTATATACTCTTGGAAATGAGCTTTCTCTGGAGCATGATCCAGAGGTCCAGACCTTAAAGAAAATCAATTCTCTCCCCACAGCTGTCATTGCTAATAGCTCCCTAGCTAAGGGTGGCACTTTGTGCCCACCTCCCCCATCGCTATGCTAGGATTGTGTCTGGCTTAAGCTTGAAGAGTTCCTATGCATGGTGTCACAGACAAACTTGATGGCTTTTTTGTTTTATTTTGTCTTTTTTGGTTTCGGTTTTGTTTTTTTTTTGAGACAAGGTTTCTCTGTGTAGTTTTGGAGCCTGTCCTGGATCTCGCTTTGTAGACCAGGCTGGCCTTGAACTCACAGAGATCCACCTGCCTCAGCCTCCCAAGTGCTGGAGTTAAAGGCTTATGCCACCACTGCCTGGCTTTTTTTTTTTTTTTTTAATGAGGACACAAGTTAGGTGGGTAGGGTAGAGGAGGCAAACCTAGAAGGAGTTGGGAGAAAGGAGAGAAATGAATAAATATGTTGTCAAAAATCCTCAAAGAATATATACAGACACACATGTGCGCACACACGCGCACGCACACACACACACACACACACACACACACACACACACACACACGGTGGGGGTAGAGAGAGGAGATCTTTTGGTGCTCAATCCCAGGATCTAATTCAGTAGCTGTCATGGTTGATCCAAAATGTTCCCCAATGGCCATGTGCTAAATAAAGGCTTGGTCACCACCATTTAATTGCTTCTGAAAGCAATGAAACAATTAGGCGGATGGCCGTTCAGTTACTGCGTATTTTCCTGAAGCAGTTAGCAGGGTTCTGATATACTCTCAATCACTCTTTGTTTTGTGTCTTCATGAAGTGAGCAGCTTTCTTTCGCCATGATCTCCTGAATGGGATGCTCTGCCTCACCACAGACACTAAAGGTATGGGTCCAGACCATTATGGAATGAAATGTCTTCAGTCATGAGCCAAAATGAAACTTTCTTCCTTTTCAGTTGACTTTCTCAGGTATATTTGTCACAGTGATAGAAATCTGACTGACATAATAGCTTCTGAGTGACATTCCTAAGATGTTTTTTTCTTAAAAGTTCCCAAGTATTGGTGACACAACTGGCCAGAATCTTTATTTTTTATATGTGGAAACTAGGGCCAAGAGAGATAGCTGGAATGATCAGTAGAGCTTTCTGTATGAGTAACACACTCAGGATTCTCTAACAATCTTCCTGGATATGCCTATCGAGCACCTAAAAAGCGGATCAATTTCTAAATGTTATTTAGTTTAAGTGAATTTAAATTCAAATAGCCACATGTATTTACTGTCCATCACATTGGCAGAGTGCTTTTAGAAGACAGGTCTCCCTTTTACAGTCACACCCACCCTCTTCGTTAATTTTTTTTTTTTTAAACACTGTCTTTACCACATTCTTCCAGAAAGAAGACAACTCGCTTGAGTATATATAGCCTTAGATGCAGACAAGGAGTGGGTTACAGCATCCCTATGTACCAGATGAAAAGGAGTACTTTCAGCCAGCTCTGAAAATTGATGAGAGATGACTGGCTCTCCCAGAGAACATAGCAGAAAGAAGTCTTCAACAAAATAAATGATTTGATTTTGCCTGGGTGCTACTGTTTCCACTGGAGATATTCCCAGAGCCACCATCATTGGCATCATCAAGATATGGACATCATCAAGGCACCAAAAGTTTATTCAGTTGGTTATACTTACTAATTTTCTATTCTATAATGTAAACTTATAGCAAACACTGCAATTGAATATAAATGTGCATGTATAAATATGTAAATGAATACACGGTGTTTTCTTAAAAGCCTTCTTACCTGGTCTGCATTATGAATATAGAATTCCCTCACTAGCTCTTCAGGGAGAAACATGTTGTCATGTGCTTCTATGATAAATCCTTCTTTGACAATCTTCAATTCAGGTAAGGTCAGAAGCAAACATGACACAGGAAAACATGTAAAAGAAATGAGGGTTGTTTACTTCAGAACTTAATAACTACCTAGTTTTAATCTTTTCAGGTAAAGACCCCAAGAAAACCTAAATTTGAAGTGGCTCAGAAATGCATAAAGGGGTTCCTTTGATACCCCCTAGATGTCCATGTTTTTAAAACTTCAATAGAAGATTTCAAAATATTTTTATTACAGTGGACTACCTCAAAATTTGAAATACTAACATAAAGGGATGTGGAAAATAGGAACATAATTCTAAGAAAATACACACACATACACACTTCATATAATCTTTCTGAATTATTCATAAAACTGAAATTTAAAAATACTTTTCAACTATGTTGAAAACTATTTTAGCTTCTTTTGTTTCCGTGTTTCCATTTTTGAAAGCTAACTCAATTGAAACACTAGATCCCATGATATATTGTCTCCAGGAAACATACCTTACTAGTAAAGGCATCCACAGACTGAGAGTCAGATGATTAGAAACAATCTATCAAGCAAACAGTAACTGAAAATAACCTGACATAGCAATCCTGATATCTGATAGGGTATATATAAAGCAAAAAATAGTAAGAATAGATTTCTTAAAGACATTACATATTTAAGAAGGTGATTATTTGGCAAGAATATAAGCCAATAATAAATATACATGCACTGAATGTTCAGCCTCAGATATTATGGAACAAACACTAATGGAGTTCAAAGGTCAGTTTGATCATGATATAGGTGATTTCAGCATCCCACTCTCAATTTCAGATTCAGCATTCAAACTGAAAATCAACAATGAAACCTCAGAGCAAACAGCTATGCAACCGTGGAGTAAGCAAGGAGAAATCTGGGAAGAGAAAGAGCAGAGTCAGGAGTTGCCAGTGAGACACAGAGGAAGCAAGATGTGAAGGCAGAACTGAGAAAAGGTACCAAGCCAGATGGCTAAATATAGATAAGAATTATGGGTTAATTTAAGTGTAGGAGCTAGTCAGTAATAAGCCTGAGCTAATGGCTGAGCAGTTATAATTAATATAAGCTCCTGAGGAATTATTTTATATGCAGCTGAGGGACTGTGCAGCTGGGTGGGACACAGAAAAACTTCCAACTCCAATTGGCATACCAACATGGGGCTGTTGAATTTCCACAAGGCCTAAAAGAGTTTTAAAGGGGCTTCTAAATATACAACAATGGAGCTAAAAACAGCTTTCTACTTCATGTCTTATGCAGGCTGAGATATAGAGACGCCAAGGTACAGTATGGTGAGTTCATGGTATGCAGGCTGAAATAGCATGGCAGATTCCCACCATGGTACACAGAGGCATCTCCCCGTCATGATGTATGCTGCGTAGTGGATTTAGCTTTTGCTAATACAAAAACAAATGAAATGACAACAACAAAAGAGGTTTCTGAGCTAAATGCTGCTTTAATGGAGGCATAGACCTGAGAGTTGGTGTTATGCATGGCTCCCAGAGCTGGTGGTAAATGTACCCCTGCCATGTTGAAAAGCTGAGGTGGGTGGAGTCAACAGCCAAGGCTGCCACTTCTGTTCTAACCATTCTTCAGTTTAAAGTAATAGATTCACAATAAGACAGATTCAGATGGGATAAACTCTAAACAGTTTACAGTGTGTGTAAAAATGTACATAGGCTTGGAAGAGAGAGGAAAGGGAATATAGACATTTATATAAAGAAATAGAAAGTTTTATAAAAGAAAGTCTTTAAAAAGAAAGTAAAAGTAATATAAAAGATAAGCCATGTAAAGATGGAACTCACACAGAGAGTCTGGATTATATTGTCTTTGGGATTTTTAACTGCAGAGATACATTTGATTGTATAGGCTACTCAATTAAACCAGTATGTATATTTCAAAGGTATCTTGACTTCAAAATTTATGTCTAAGGATATGATGCTTTGGAAAAGAGGTTCTGCTTTTGTTTCCACAGAAGATGAGAACCTATGGATTGCTTCCAGGCTAATATGATTTGACCAGCCAAGACCCCCTGATGATCTCCAATGACACCATGCCCCAGATGATCAAACATTCAGATTGGCTTCAAGGCAATTGGCTCAGACAACATAGCCTCACAGACTATTCCAGTCAGGACTGAACTATAATTCTTAATTTTCTCAGGATCCCCATAAGATTGCCAGCACCCTCAACCAGCAAGAGGCAATATGAGAAGCTATGCCTAAATTCCCAAAATATTGCTCATAAATGTTTATTTTTATTTAAAGGAGGTTTATTATAAGTGCAATCTCTTTCTAGAGAAGAAAAGAGGATACTATAGATATTATAGGATGAAAGGGTAGATTATTGAACCTACATTTAAAGAGCAACAACTTGTTTAAAGATGTTTTATATTGCTAGGGATTTTAGTTTATTGATATAAATTTTAAGTTAATTTTATTATACCATATGTGTGTGTATATATATATGTATATATATATATATATATATATATATACTCTTGTTTAAGGTATTGTGTTTACATAACTCATTTAAATTGTAATGTATAATTAGAAATACAGATTAACAATTAGTCATCCATGATAATCAAACTTGTAGTCATATTAGTTGTTATCTAGATATACATAGATATATTTCAGTTAGGTAGGTAATCTTGAAACACTTCAAAGACCTACAGAATATGGCATTTAATATGTTTTAGAAAATTAGACTTTCTGGACAATGAGACACATTTGCTCGTGGCAGCACCAAATTACTTCAAGGAAAGATGATGGGCACCAAAGACACTCCTCTTCATGGAAAAAGTTAGCCATTTGGGCAAGAATCTTTTCTTGCCTGAATTGCTTGACAAAATGTATCGACTGGACATACAGGAGTCACCAGTCAGACACATAGGAAGCACGATTTGAAGGCAGAACCAAGCCAGGTGGCTAAATATAGATAAGAATTATGGGTTAATTTAAATGTAAGAGCTAGTCTGTAATAAGCCTGAGCTAATGGCTAAGCAGTTATAATTTATATAAGCCTCTGTGTGCTTACTTCAGGGATGCAAGTGGGAGAGATCTGTCCTGGCCAGGACACAGGGAAACTTCCAGCTACACATGGTCCCATCAAATTTGAAACCCATGGTAAGAAAAATATGGTAACTACATAAATTCATTGATACTAGACAATATACCCTTGAATGTTAATGACTCACTGAATCAACCAAATAGGAAATTTGTAAAATTCCTGAAAATAAATGATGGTGAAAGCGCAAAATCCCAACATCTTTGGGATATAGCTAGGACAAGTATAGGTGAAAACTTTATAGCTATGAATGTTTACAATACAAGTATCTGGGGAAGAGAGAAAAAGAAATATCTGAGAATTCTCAAGAAAATAACTTACAGTTGGACCTCATGCACAATCTATATGAGAGTAAGAAATAGTAAGGATCAGGATAGATATCATTAAATTGGAGACTATAACAACAATATATAGAATCAATCAAAGACTCATTTGTCTGATAAAATAATATGGGAAACCAAGATAACTAAGAGAGAGAGAAGACCTAAATTAGTAAATAAGAGATGGAAAAGAGGAATTTACTACAGATGCCACTGAAATGTAGAAAAGCATTAGTGAGTTCTTTGAAAATTTATATTTCAACAAAGTGGAAAATTGAGAAGAAATGAATAATTTCCTAGATATGCATTACCTATAAAAATTCAATCAAGAAAATATGAAAACTTAGATGAATCTATACATCAGTAAGATTGAAGTAGTAATAAAAAAACTGCTCAACAAATACAAGTTCAGGTCCAGATAAATTCTACCAAACCTTCAAAGAAGAGCAAATATTAATGCTTCTTAAACTGACGCTTAAAAGAGAAATGGAAAGAATATTATCAGTAAATTCACACTCTCTGGGGCCAGCATTGCCCAGATCCCAAAGCAGGATAAAGATACAACAAAGAAACAAATCTACAGATCAACTTACCCAGGGAATATAAGCATGAATATTCTCAAAGTCTTGCAAACTTGTAGTTAGAAGTTTTCCTGTGTCTTGGCCAGCCAAAGGTTGGGACAAATCTCTCCCATTTGGGTCCCCCAAGTATACACACAGAGTCTTATATTAATTATAACTTCTTGGCCATTAGCTCACACTTATTGCTAACTAGCTCTCATACTTAAATTAACCCATAATTCTTATTTATGTTTAGCCATGTGGCTTGGTACCTTTTCTCAGTGCTGCCTTATAATCTTGCTTCCTCTGTGTCTGGCTGGTGACTCCTGACCTTTTCCTCTTTTCAGCATTCTCCCAGGCTGATCACCATGCCTATACTTCCTGCCTGGCTACTGGCCAATCAGCGTTTCATTAAACCAGTGTTCAAGAGCATTATCCCACAGCACAAACTATATTCAAAAATACGTTAAGAAGTTCATACATCATGACCAAGTAGATTTCACTGCAGGATGCAATGTTTATTCTACAGACACAAATCAATAAGTGTAATTCAGCATCTAAATAGAAGAAAGGACAGAAACAACATGATCATTTCAATCAGAGTAAAGAAGGCTTTGACAAGCTGAATATCCTCTCATAAGAAAATTCCTGAAGAGACTAGAGATAGGAGCACATCCAAGCATAGTAAGGGATATCTATGAAGAATCTATAGCCAACACTATGCTAGCCACAGAAACAATGAAAGCATTGCCTCTAAACTTTGGAATAACACAAGAGTATCCACTATCTCTACTCTTATTTAATGTAGTGCTAGACATCTATAGCTAGAAATCTTAGATAAAGCAAGAAGGCATGAGAAAAAACAAAAGGAATTCAAGTAGGAAGGAAGATATGTCATCCCATTTGTAAATGGCATGACCTTATACTTAACCTTGCAGACTCTATTAGAAAAATTAGAGCTAACAAACTCCAACAAAGTAGCAGGGTGCAAAAAAAATCAACATAAAACTATCACTAGCATTTCTACACACTGATAATAAACCTGCCCCTCCCCGTGCACCCCCCCCAAAAAAAAAACACCCAGAGAAAACCTTATTAAAACAAAAAGAAAACACCTAGGACTAACCTAACCATACAGGTGAAACAATATCAATACAAGGAATACCTTAAGACACTAAATTTAAAAAACTAGAAAGAAGACACTAGTCACTTTGACTTTTTATAGGAAATATTTGCCCATCTGCATGAGAATCAATTACACATACATCTGAGGAACTATGAAAATTGTATCTTATAAATATTTCCATATAAGGCATACTATAAATTACATTAATGTAAAAATATACTTTGGGTCTAAAAGAAAGCATTGAATGGTTTCTTAAATTGTCATGCATTGAAAAGTGCCATTTGTTTATAAAATACAAGAAAAAAGCAAGTTAATGTGAGTTTATAACAACATTGTATCACTAATAGCTAAAGAAAAAGAACATTTATAACAGTACTATATAGCATCTAAAATCTTGAAAGTTTCTGTAGGGTGGTAGTAAGGCAGTTAATTCAAGAAAGATACAGGAGGAGATGAGGTCCTATGCCAGCAGCTGTGTCAGAGGAGCAGCAGGTGGCAACTGAAGCTCAAGGTATCAGCCTGCTACAAGGAAACTCTCTCATGGGTCAACCTTGGTTAGGCAAGGCCATAAGACTACAGACTACAGAATGTCTTTTACTCATGCTGTACCTTTACATGTTTGCTGTGGCTATCTTTCTCTGGTACATGGCATGGAAAGGGTGTGGAGAGATCCCCACTGCTTGTAATGTAGCATGTTCATCCCATGGAAACATCCCATTCTACTGGGCATTTTAATCTGTGGATTATGATGAAGATGATTCCTCCCTAAGTTGTACTGTGTAATTAATAATAATAATGATAGCTAATGCTGAGTTTTGATGAATGGAAGTAAATGCAAGGAAATATTATACAGCTAGGGCCTATAAGTTTTACCTAAGGAGCTACATAGATCACAGTTCAGGAGCCAAACTGGCTCTAATTCTCTTAATACTGGAAAATGCAGTCACAGGTTTTGGTGTGCATCATTAGGTGAAACAAAGCTTCAAAATAACTTCAGCTTAGACCAGATGCTTTGATAATAGTTTTAAGATGAATAACCCCAGAAAACATTCTAAAGTTCACAAGGACACATAGCTGAGTTGTCTGATTCATTAGGCTAAGGTTGAAAATACAAAGCAGCCCGATAGCTGCTAGCTGGCATACTTTTTTTTGCTATGACTGGTTGATAATCAAAAGTGATGAATAATTCCTTTTACCTATTCCTGACCTCAGTTTTCTGATATAAGAAACTATTGATGAATGGTTATATACACTGAAGATTCGAAATTCAGCTGACTAACTTTTTTATGTATAAAAGTTTAGGTTTGTGACTCCTTTAAAACTCTTTATAATTACCTGTCAAGATAGATATTATGTGATTGATCCTTTCATTGTAACCACAATGGCTGAAGAAGAGTGATCCTTGCTTGCTCATGTTCTATTAATCTATAACAAGTTACTTAGATGTATGGGTTATTGGGATGACTTTGTTTTTAATCATATAAGTGAGACAAAAACATGTTTTACCTATATTCATTATAGTTATTCACTTGAAAAATGGGATGTAACCACATTGTGATTCATGTATTGCCTGAAAGATTTTGTGAAGGTATATAAGCTGTAGAGGGAAAGAAAAAAAAAGAGAACAATGGAGAAGAATAAAGAAGGAAACCATCAAGAGAGTATGTGAGTGTTTTTTTCCCTAACCTCCACAGATAGAAAAGTCTAGTACACACTGACACTGTGGATTTCCCTTTGAGCCCTGTGCTGCCTGGAGGCTGGTCCCCCAGGCAGCAATAGTCTTTGTAAGACAGAATACGCAAACTCATTTAGTGGGAGCTAGGAAGAACAATTCAGTGTTTTCATAAGGTATTATTTTGCAATTAATTTAAACAACTTTTGGTAATTATTGCTTACCTTTTCCTTAATTTCTATATGTTTTCTCCTGAGTACAGCATCAGGTTTGATAATAACCATATTATAAAATTCCCCTAAGAGAAAAACCAAATGTTAATCTTCTTGGTTCAGAATTCAAGATAATGAAAGATCTGACAATTAGAAATATGAACTGATAATATCTGGATTTCTAAGGAGACATGATATGAGTATATGGGCACTATAGTTTTGACACAATTTTCATACATTAGAATCACACCTGTGGTTCCTATCAGTCAGTATTAACAGTGAGTAAAGCTTCAATCTTGCACTTTGCAGATACAAATCACAAACCAACAGAGCTACCACATAAAAAATGGACTCTTACTACAAACTTCCTGTGCTGGTTGTCTTAGTTACCTTTCCTGTTACTGTGGTAAAGTGCCTAACAGAAGTGACTTTCAGTGGAAAGAGTTCATTCTGCCTCACAGATCAAGAAAACTGTTCTCCATGGTGGGGAAGCCAAGATAGTGGAATGTTGAGGCAACTGGTCATATTACATCCCCAGTCGAAAAAAAAGAGTGATGAATGAAGGCTGTTGCTGAGCTATTGGTTCCATTTTATGTTCTTCAAGGTTCAACACTGGTAATGGTAATGGTACCACCTACAAGTGGGCAGGTCTTCCCACCTCAGATAAACTGAATAAGGTGATCCTGCACTGACACCCACAGACACTTCTATTCTGGGTGATTCTAGATTCTTGCAAACTGACAGTTAACATTACCCATCACATCAGATCACTGAGTGTAAGTTACTCTTTGCCTTTACAACTCCACAGAGAATGAATACACACACTCATGTGTATATGTGCTAATGAGTATAACACAAGCACATGAGTATTTGCACACACATGTACACAGTCAAACAGATGCATACACAAACACATAGAGCTGTGGTTCTCAACCTTCCTAATGCTGTGACCTTTTAATACAGTTCTTTCATGTTGTGGTAAGCCCCAATTATAAAATTATTTTCGTTGCTACTCCATAACTATAATTTTGCTACTGTTACAAATTGTAATGTAAATATCTGTGTTTTCTGATGGTCTTAGGAAACCTCCATGAAAGGGTTGTTTGACCCCCAAAGGGGTCATAACCCACAGGTTGAGAAACACTGACATAGAGACTCCAGAAAAGGCATGGCATTTTCAACTGAGATTAAATCAAAAATACTGAATTCAAAGAAGAAATTACTTTTGCAAGGCCTGGAAGGTGAAAGATGAACTGGAAACTGGATCCCAGATCAGTTGCAGAAGATAGGAGCACATGCTCCTGGGTAAGAAATGAAGCATCTTTAATCAGAAATCAAAGGCATAAGGCAAGGGGAACCAAAGATATGAGACATTATGCAGAGGAACAGCCCTGCACTGTCTCTCACTGATATAGCAGCTCTTCATTGCTACCATAATGTAGTAAAGGGGCACATGTGCAGAAGAGGCACTGGACTCCCTTACTCTATGACTTACCAACACTTTCATACTGTCCTTCTCCCAGCTCGTCTTCAGATTCATCTACTAGTGGAATTTCCACATACTATGAAAGAGAAATGGAAATAGAACAGCCCCCTTAGTCTGATAGTCAAAGAATGCCAGAAATTTTTTTGATAATAAATAAAAGCCAGAGCGAATAAAAGGTAGAACACAAAAGCTCCTGTGATTTGCAGTGACAACATGCTTCCCAAGGAAGGGGTATTATGTCAGCCCCTACCTAAGTATGGGGCATTATAGTTCATGTACAGTGCCCCCGAAGAGCCATATATGAGAGGCTAAAGCCCAAGTCTGTGTTGTTAGTGTGAGATGGTGGACAATTTTTAAGTAAGGCCTAGTTGGAGCAACACGGTTCATTTGAGACATGCCCTTGAAGGATCTCTTCCTCTCCTCTTTCTCTTTCATTTCCCAGCTCCCATGAGTTGAGCAACTTGTTTCACTACCAACTGCCTTCCCTGATGTGCTGTCTTGTCCTAAAGCATCAGGAAGGAAGGACAATGGAGTCACAGGAGCCTAGCCATACCTCTCCGCTTTATAAGCCAACTGTCTTGGGTATTTTATCACAGTGACATAAAGTAGCCTGCCACAAATGCTGTAAGAAAACATAAACTAGGATGCATTTCAAAAGTTACAATAGCCATTCATCAATAGTATTACCTGAGGAGGGGCCATTTCACCTGCTATAACTTTCCTCTCTTCTTCTATCAAGCCAATGACCTTTCTATTGATAAGTGGTGCATTTGCACCCTGAATCTTTGCAACAATTTTACCATTCTACAAGAGAAAGGAAAGTATAAAGAAACTTTTCATTTTCATATGAAGTCAATAATTAACATTTACTCTGGACTAAGTTCCCTCTCCTTGATCCTATTTCCCACCACCATCCTTTGGATACAGTTCACTTTGATTTGGTACCATCAGCAATTAGAGTTCCACACTTTGTCTGTCCTCTATACAAGGCATGGCTGCATCCCTACCTCCTTGCAGCATCCTTACTCTACCACCCAGGTCTGCAACCCCACCACCTACAGCACATCACTGCCCTATACAAGCACTCACAGAATACCTACCTCATTCATCCTTGCTTTAAATGTGAGGGATTCTAGACAGGGCCTTTAATTTGATCTAATGATGTTCTAATTTTCTTTATGTGGCCATGCACACTGACCAAAGGCAATTTGGGAAGGAAAATGTTTATCTGTGTTATGCTTCTCTACCACACTTCATCATTGAGGGAAATCAGGGCAAGAACTTGAAATAGAACCCATAGAAGAACTCAGTTTGCCAGCTTGTCCTCAAGCTTGCTGTGGTATGTTCTGTATGTTACATGTGTTACTCTGATTAGGTAATCAATAAAATACTTATTGGCCAGTAGCCAGGCAGGAAGTATAGTCAGGACAAAGAGAAGAGAATTGGGGGAAGTGGAAGGCTGAGGCAGAGAGAATTGCCAGCCACTGCCATGACAAGGAAGATGCAAGGTATCAGTAAGCCACGAGCCACATGGCAAAGTATAGATTAATAGAAATGGGTTAATTTAAGATAGAAGACGTAGTTAACAAGAAGCCTGAGCCATTAAGCCAAACAGTTTAAATAATATAAGTGTCGGTGTATTTATAAGTGGGCTGTCAGATTGTCGGGGCTTGGCAAGACCCAGAGAAAACTCTCCAGCTACACAAGCTTTCTTATACAGTTAAGGACTGCATGCTTAAGGATGGTGCCACTTACAGGGGGCTGGGCTCTTCTACATCAATTAATAATCAAGCCGGGCATGCACAAACACATTCACAGCCCAATCTGATTTAGGAAACTCCTCAATTAAGACTCTCCTGTTAGATGAATGTTGTGTCTGGTTGACAATGAAAACTAAGACAGATGCCACACCCCTTCGTGTTGAGCCACAGCAGCTGGAAAAACAGTAGCCAGCCCCTGCATCTCAGCTTGCCCTGCACCCCCTGCCCTCGATGTAAGAAGGGATTCCACTGGGCTAAGGGGTGGTAGAAGAGCTTGGGGAACTCAGCTTTAAGCAATTGTTCCACTCTCTTTGGTTTTGTAATTCCAGCAACTGGTCCTGCACTTTCATCTGTCTTTCACCTTATATAAACTAAGCATCTGTTTATGGACATAGAACCAGGCATGATGGCATGGAATGAGAGGCCTTGTATCTAACCCTATTAAATAACAAACAGAAAACCAGAAGACCCACAAAAGCACAGACACGTGGAATATCAACCCCATAGGTACCAATAAGGGAGGTTTAGAGCACCCAGAGCATCTACAAGGACTTGTTTGTAGATCAGCTGAGATACTACTCAATATCAGGAAGTGTTTCTTGCTTTAAGATATGAAGGATGATAAGAGATCATGAAGGGGGAAGTAAAAGACAGGAAGTACACTATGCAGAAAGAATAACAGATGCAAGGGCATAGGCTTTGCTGGAGACATGGCAAGTGAGAAAGCCCTCTGGGAAACTGAAGCTGAACCCAGTATGCATGGTCTCAATACCCAGAGAAATCCAGACCATATGGAGCCTTGGGCACCTTGGAAGGAGAAGACATCTCTCCCTCAGTCAAAAATCACTAGAATGCTACACTACAGACTGTGCTCACGATTAACATTATTTTTTTAAGATTTATTTTTATTTTGTGCATGTATTCATGCATGAATGTGTGTGTGTGTCTGTGTGTGTGTGTGTGTGTGTGTGTGTGTGTGTGTGTGTGTGTGTATACACATGAGGTCAGCCTGGAGCTGGAGTTACAGGTGATTGTGAGACACTGTTGTGGGTGATGTGCACTTAACTGCTAAGCCATCTCTCTAGCCCTGCAATTAAAATTCCAATTGTGAAGTTTATTTTTCCGGCTTTATAGAAGACATTGGAGGGAGCAAGAGAAGATGTCTGTCTGAAATTCAGGTGTAGGTCTAAGGATTCTCAGTCCGATACCAAACTGACAATTCTCTTGAATAGAACTGTTCTGGCTGAAACTTGCTAGAAGGAAGTTTTCGTCAGCTGAGAAACCTACCTGATTAAAGAGGTCGGGATTGGGAGTGTTTAAGTAACAAATGGTCAGCTGGAGGGCAGTTTTGTAAGTAGGGAATATTATTCTTCCCTAAGTGGTTTTGATCTGGTGTGTTCAGAGAAAAAGTGCCTGAAGCATGACCACGAGTGGATGAAGTATGCTGGGAGGAAGGATCCTTGATGGAAAAGAGACTAGGAATTCACAAGCCAGGGCAGAATGAGGTGTCAACATAGGTAATGAAACCTGGAGGGGACAGGGGAACCTGGGTTTGAAAATCAGACTTTGAACCACACGCCAAACTGTGACATTAGGAGCAGAATTTACTAAGATCTGAAGTGACAGAACTGGGGTGGGAAACTAGAAAAGTGATCAAATTAGTGGATTCTAACAAACAAAGGCAAATAAAACAACCGAAGTATGAGTGATAGGAAGGAAGAGAGACATCTACTTTGCTCATGGTCTGACAAAAATCTGAAGAAAACAGAAGTCACCACTTCTCGGCTTCAGGAAGAATGTTCCAAAGCAGCAAACCTTTCCTCTGTGAAGTTTCTCATCCTGACTCCTTAAACTGCAAATAGGCTTGGTGGCATCAAAACTATCACTCTAAACAAAGACCATACTGCTTCAAAAGCTGAAAATACTATCCATCAAGAACATGATATATTTTTCTTCAACTAAATCAATAATTTGCTTGAAATAGTTGCAAGAGCATTATTTAACAGAATTTAGAGCTTGTATTACAAGAAGCGCTATTAGTAATTATTTCTATATGGAAAACTAAGCACCCTCACCAGAAGGTTCACCAAGTGGTGTTTACCTCTGCCCATGGTTCTCTTGATGACCACGGGATTGAGGGCTTAACTGTAGACTGGTTTTTGGAAATGACGTTTATTACATTGTTTTCTGACTGTTGCAGTTGTGAGTCCAATGCAAAATATAGGTTAAGTACCGACAACTGTAGAGAGGAAATAAGCTCACCCCGCCTCCCCCTGCATAGAAAGCAAGGAGAACAACTTGGGAGTAAATTTTCTACACTATTTCTAAACATTTGTAAATACAGAGATGGGAGCAAAATGCAATAGAGAGACTGATTAGTCAAATGCTTTCACAGAAATCCATGAATACTTAGAATCAATTCTTTCCTGCAGCTCATCTGAGAACAGTTACTCACTCCAGTAAATGCCGACTTGTCTCTTTTCTAATCAGCTCAGTATGTGATAATCTTAACAAGCTCCCCAAAGGCAAATTATTAAATTTATTACCAGACAAACAGAGATAAGGCGAACATTGTGCAATGACTAGCACCAGCAAACAGCCCCATGGTGATTTTCCCTGCTACCTACTCCTTCACAAGAATCTGACGAGGAGATGATGGATGCTATACTTACAAGACTAAAGAGGAACACAGGCTCACATTTATCTCTAAATGGCTGCAGAGTCACAATGCTGTCAGCTTCAGCCTGGAGGATAAATTATTTTATACAATAGCGTCAATATTTTATACAACAATGAGAAAGCAATATCCACACTATTCTGGGTCTTACGTTCAAATGATATAGAGATATACACAATTTTCTGGAGCTGCACCATTTTCTGGTTTTGTAATAGTTGCATTAAGGACCAGACTGCACGCATTAGCAACTCAAGCCTGTGTTATTTTGGTGCCTACAGTCAAACTCACCTCTGTTTCTACCTTCCTCACTGCCTGGTCCTGCCATTACTCTTCCAATCCAGCCCAAGTGTCCTTGATCCAAAGAATGTCTCTTCCTCCCTCCTGACAGGTCACTTCTGGCTCCATATTGTACTTGACTGTCCCTCACCCAAGGCAGACTGTCTCTTTCATACTGTACCACAGGCAAGTGTAGGCCTGCCTCACTTGCTTTGTTAAGAAAGCAATGATTTTCCAACTACATGTAACTCCAGCTCCAGAGGATCCAACACCCCTGGCCTCTTGTACACTCACACTCAACATACATGCACCCATACACAGACACCCCCTCACACACAGTAAAGACACAGACACAGACACACACACACACACACATACACACACACACACACACACACACACACACACACACACGCATGCACACACACGAGCACAAAATTAAAAATTATGAAGAAAAAAGGACAGAATGTTTCTACAGAAGGGGGCGGCTAGTTGAAACCATGTGAGGTCAGGAAGCAAACTGACTCCAAGGTGTGTTGAAGGGCGGGGAAGGTCTATGCTCAAAACATGCAGTGGATGGAGGTTTCATGTCTGCTCAAAGACTATGTAGTTTAGAGATCTGGAGTACACTGTTTGGGCAGTTTATACCTGGCTGACTCAGGTATGCATCTGTCTATTAGAAATGTATTTTAGGTTCTCTGGTAGTCCCATAAAAGAAACAGGTGAAAATAAAGTAATAAAATATTTTCCCTAACTCAATATTAGTTCAACATGTAGTCAATGTAAAAGTATTAATAATGTTTCATATCTTTTTCCATAATAAGTCTTAAAATATATTATTTTATAAAAATTATATTTAAAGCATATTTTAGTGATTAATATTCAATGAATAATTAATCAATAATTGGCCTCTAATAAAAAGTAGATTCACATAGCATATTACATTTCACAATAATTTAATTCTGTAATATCAATTTTTAAATTTTTTAAATTTATTTGTGTGTAAGGGAGAGAGAGAGAAAGGCAGATAGACAGACGAGAAATAGAGAGATTCTGTCTCTACTTTCATCATCTGAGTCCCAGAGAGCAAACCCGTGTCATCAGGCCTCTCAGCAAGTGCCTCTATCCACTGAACTAGTTCAACAGCCTTTAGTTTTAAGATTAGATTAATTAAAATTGAAAATGCATTTCTGTAATTGGTCTAGATAGATTTTCAAGTGTTCTGTTTAAACGCTAAGGCATATTGAACAATAAAATTCTAACCAATTGTTAACTGGATATAGAGAAATTGAATACAATCTGGTTAAATGAATTTGACCATAGTATTTAATCTCATCATTTTTTATCACCGACAGGTAAAAAGAGAAATGATTTCCTCTGAAACATTTGTGCATACACACGTATTTCTGGATCTACTCCATTGACACCCAGGACATAGCTTCCCATCTTCTTAACCTCAGGCACATATATTAACCATGTCGTGAGGTAAAAGAAATGTCAACAGATATATGTCCATTTTTATATTTTTCTAAGTTTTGCAGTCATGATGGTTTATCTCAGTCAGCACCCCAGGAATTAGGTAAAATCATACTAATTCTCAAACTGGAAGAACTAAATATATAGTAAAACTGCCAAGCAAAAATTGTTTGTTTAGAGTGAAGACTGACAGGTTGCTTAAGTTAAGATAATACTTGAAGTACTTGGGAGTCCTTAAGGCCCTAATGTAACAGTAAACAAGTTGAATGGAAATGAAAAGCTTACAACTGCAAAATGAAGAATCTCATCCTCATTCAGTTCATTTTTCAGTTTTCTGAATAAAGCTTGCACGGCTTTGCAAGGTCCACACCAGGCTTGGTAAACATCAATCACTAGAAGATGGTGACATTTGTCAAAAGGCAGAGTCAAAGGAGCTAGAGGCTGGGACAGTCCCATCCCAGGTGAGGAGGAAGGCAGCTTAGCAACACAAGAGTTGAATTCTGCAAGGTGTCCCCGGTGCTTGGGGACAAAGCCTGGATGCGGACAGCAGAGAGCCCCGGTACCTGTTAGGCCTTTGTTCAGCAACATGTCATCCCACAGGCTCTGACTATTGATGACTGACTGTGAAAAGCAAAACACTGTAAGATGTGGCAAGTGTCACTGCACCAGATACAGACCCGCTCGCGGGACAGACCCACCTGTAGCTGGATTTCACGCTTTTTGCTTGCCATTTATCTACTTCTGTGAGAAAAAGGAAGAGAAACATGAAACACGAGGGAATTTGAACACTATTATCTTTGTATACCCAAACAAGGTCTTCATGTACGTTCCAATTTCCCTTTAGAAAATACTGGCCTGCTCAGACTGGCCTCTAGAGAGGAGTCAGTGTCATAGGCAGACTAATGCATGCTGGGAACGGATTCTTCCAACAAACAAAAGAATGTAAGAATGTTAGGGGGTTCTGTTTAAAGTTATAGTCTATGTGTGCGTGTGTGTGCTTGCACATGTGTTCGCTGTGTATGTGCTATATGTGTGTGTGTGTTTAACATGTAAAGTCATACCGTGTGTGTTGTATGTGTGCGTTTTAATATTGTAAAGTTATACTATGTGTTCTATATTTTTTTAAATATTGTGATGGTCTCTTGCACCTTCAGTTGAACATGTTAATTGGCTGTGTACATACTCTTCAGAGCTGCTCACTCCAAGGTTATTGAGTTTTTAGAATAAAATCACGAATGTTCTCCAAAGCACATCATGACTTTTCCTTGCGTGTTAACACCAAGGATGGGTAGTAGGCGTTAAGGTGAAAGAAAGGGATAGCCTCTAAGACTACTTCCCAACGAAGGTGCTATGTACCATAGCAAAATGGGCCCTCTCAGCTAGACTGGGGCCTTAAAGAACATTTAAATTGGCTCTCCGTTTGGAGTTTATGGCCCTTGCTTGGTAGGAAGAGCCCCTGAAATTCAGTACCTAGACTGCTGAGTCAGGCCCAGGCTGAGGGTGGTAGGGCTCCTACTGTGCCTTCTTCCCCAGCAGGTCCAGCTAAAGGAGGGGATGAGGGATGCCTGGTATCACCCCCTGAAAGATGAAGAGCAAAGATGCCAACGTCCAGTCCTCGAGGCCTGGTCTGCCCTTTCCTTCCTGTGGTGGCGGCTCGAGGATCCTGCTCACAGCAGGTAGAACTGGGCACCAAACCCAAGAGCAGTTGGCGTCTAAAAACCCTTCACCACTCCTGCGACAGCCCCGGAAATATGATTTCCATCTCCTCAAGACCCCTCTTTTCGCTGCTTCCTGCTGAGCTGCTGTATCTGAGCCTGTCCTGGGTGTCCCCAACCCACACATACACACCCCACCCCCGCACTCCTCAGCATTTCTGGTTTCCAGGGAGGCTTCCGAGCAGACCTGACCACCTCTCTCCTGGCCTTTGGAGCCTTTGGGACTGGCTACGCCTTGCAGTGAAGGACACAACTTCCTCAAATTGGAGCAGAAGATGCGGGCCTACCTGCTACTCTGACTCTCCACCTTTGCTGAATCTACCCTCGAGTCCGCTCCTTCTCCACTTCCCACCTAGGAATCAGGCTCACAGAACTGTTTGGACTATTTCAATTTTTAGACTTACAAATATGTTGCCAAGAGGCTAAAAGCCACAATACAATTACCAGAAAAACAAGGTCCATCAATCCAGCAATCACTTACTATGTATACTTTATCTCAAGTCTGCAGTTTCTCTACCTATGCAGCTTTCTTTGGACTAGGATCCAGTCCACAGCCCATGTACTGTCAAGGAAGCATGTATAAACTGCTTATTCCGCCGGGCGGTGGTGGCGCACGCCTTTAATCCCAGCATTTGGGAGGCAGAGGCAGGTCGATCTCTGTGAGTGAGTTCGAGGCCAGCCTGGTCTACAGAGCGAGACCCAGGAAAGGTGCAAAGCTACACAGAGAGAAACCTTGTCTCAAAAAACCAAAACCAGAAAAACAAAAAACAAAACAAAACAAAATAAAACCTGCTTGTTCCAACATTCCCAACAAGAGAAGAAGAGTGAATGAAACATGGTATGCCTGCATTGCTAAGTATTACACTGATGTGTATGTAGGGCTACATACTGCTATTGGTATCTACAGGTGCTGACACAAACACACAAAAACTGCCAAGTTAAATTTTTAAACAAGAAAAGAAGACAGTGAACAGTGATGAGAATAATGACATTTATGTGTAATCAATCTATATATTTCCAAACCTTACCTATTTCTTTAGAAAAGTGTGTTATTTATTTGTGCACTTATTTTCTCAATACTTTTTCATATTCCAGGTGCCACGCAAGTCAAAATATAGTTAGTGTAAAATGTAACTATGTGTGTTTAAGAGGAATACAGTTTTCATCTGGGGTTGCAGCAAAGTTGTTAGGTCAGAAAAGCTGTTACATGTGTCTGCTGCATTTGGATACTGACACAGAAAATTGTACTATTACTTGTGTAATCAAACACATTAACTCTAAAGAAATAAAGCAAAAGCAATGTAAATGATGCAGAAAGAGAAGGTGATACTGAAGAGTGCCACGTTGAAAGGTGGTTAAAGATTGCAGACATGGTGTACACACTGAAAATATATTGTCTGTTTCTGGTGTGGTCATTCTTGCATTTCCATTTATTCAGTATTTTATGTGAATGTATGTCTTTTTGAAAAGCAGTGGAAGGCATACCTATGAAATGTCTATCTTGATATTATCTCCAATTCTTTTTGATTGTCCATGAATTCTTTTCCAGATTCATTTTAATTTCAGGAAAGTGAACTTTATCTGTTTTTTTTTCATCTACATTCACTTACTTTTCCAGGATCTCTTTTCCCCCCTAAGTTAATAACCTCCCCCTGCCCCCCAAAACATCATGGTGTAAGCCTTTCCTTTACTAGATGACTCAATTTTCTTCAAAAGATATTTTCTTCTCTATCTTTGGCAAAACAGCACAAACCTTGACACTGAAGGACTCAGAGTAAAATGTCAGCTTTACATTTCCCTTGCAGGCTGACCTGAGAGCATGTCTACACACTCCTTCCAATACTACTTCTCCCAAGCTCAAGTGACTGCCATGGCCATGTGTTTTGAGATCCACACTGTAAAAGACTAAAGCAAGAACTTTGTTAAAAAGTGGGCGTGTGTATGTGCACCTTCCCTATTTCCTTTGGTTGTTTCCTCTTGAGACAAAACTTGATAACAGTGTAGGATTTCCAAAGATAGAAAATGTGCCAGGAGGGCCATAGCCCAGCAGAGTGCTTGGCACACATGCATAAAGCCCAGGCTGCATCTCAGTGCAACCAAAAATCAGATATACCAATTATTGGGCTAGCTGAAAGTGAATTTCCTAACAAAACTTTCACAGAAATTCATGGATCCATAATTCCTAAAATACTAAAAATAGTAAGAGCTTAGAGAATATTCTGTTTGCTAATACTATTTAACTTATCCAATGAATTCTTGATCTTTTCACCTGAATGTATTCTTCCTGAAGTCCTTATATGAATTTTTCACTTTTTTATGTTTATAAAAACATTTTGTTGTTTATTGTCTCTAGTTGAAGCTCATGATTAAAAACGCGTAGTTGCAACTTCTCAGGATGTCCATCAGGTGGCAGTATACACTTCTGCGGCCATGACAAGCTGTGCAGGAGGAAATCGCACAAAAAAAAAAAAAAAAAAAAAAAAAAAAAAAATCTCTGATCAGGTGCTGCCTCCAGGGCTCTGAAGCTTCTCTTCCTGTAGTACACTGAGGATCGACTGCAACCTGGGACTCTCGGCTCCTACACCAGGGCTTTGCATCAATTATCCTGTCGTGGATTATTTTACCTCCCTGTAATAAAAGGACACCAGTTGGAGGCAGCAGGGCATTCCAGCCATTAACCTTCCCAGGTGACACTGAACCCCATGGTCCCAGGTTCTGTTTGCTTGCTTGCTTGCTTGCTTCCTTGCTTGCGTATTGGAGAGAGAGTCTCACTGCATACTCCAGGTTAGCCTCTTCTTGGCACAGTCTCTTTGTGTCATTTCTCTCTTCAAAATATGCAATAAACTGCACACTCAGTGTTTAAATACATTATTATGCATGCGGGTTTATTTAGAAATGCTTTTCTTCTATTCGATCCGACTGCTCTTAGCTCACCTTTCTGCAGTGCATTGCATGTTCCTAAAGCAAGAATCACTTTCTTGATCACAATTTCTAGAAACTCACCACCAGTTAAAGTAGCTTAAGGTGACCCTTATTGGGTTTCCTTCAAAAGCAATTATGCTCAATTGTTCCTCATGCCTATATAACCACAGTTCTTTAAGCCAGCTTCTAAGCCCTGGGAGAATTGAGCTAGTAACTTGAATGAATTGAGAATGCATTTTTGAGTGTGAAAAGATTATTATCCTGAATCTATGCCATTGCTGTTGATGAATTCTCAGGAAGTCCAAAGAACTTCTCATCTTATGGTTGTGGAAATTGAGACCCCAAACTGACAAGACAATAGCCCAAATAATAGACCAGGTAGGTGTGTCTTCCCTCACATGTCACCTCCTGCCTTTCAAGTTGAGAAAAACTGCTGCTGAGATGCACAGTACATTGCCTTCCCTCAGGGTCCCCACAACTGTGACTCCATTTTATTTATTTTTAATTTTGGTAGAGAAACCAGAGTCTTCATGTTACAGCCTTCTTTTTTAATCGTTTATTTTTATCTCATGTGTACGGGAATTTCACGTGTATGTATGTCTGTGCACCCAAAGCATATACTTCCCGCAGAAGCCAAAATCCCCTGAAATTGGAGTTACAGATGGTTCTTAGCCACCATGTGGGGGCTGAAAATCCAGCCCAGGTTCTCTAGAAGAGCAGCAGTGTTCTTAACCACCGAGCCATCTCCTCAGTTCATGGCCTATCCTTCTCAGTCACACTGGGAATTATGCAGTTATAGTAGCTTCACAGGCCATATGACAGCTAACCAAATAAGAATGGCCAATCCGATTTTTTTCAACTATTTATTGAGCATTGTACTTTATCTTTTAATAACTGTTCTTTCCATGCGCCAATTTAGTGAGTAGGTTGATTTTGGGTGTTTTAATTTTTAAGGTTCTATATGCATCTGGGATATTAATATACCTCTAGAAATTAATATTCTGTCAGATATGTATGATGAAGATCTTCTATAAATCTGTAGTCTATCTCTTCGCCCAGTTAATTTTTCCTTTGCTATAAAAGAGCTTTCTCTATCATGTAATCCCTTTAGTCAATTCTGGTATTATTTTCTGAGCTGTTAGAGTATACTTTCAGAAAATCTTTGCCTATGCCTACCTAAATCATGAACCATTTTCATCTGTTATTTTTAAGAAGTTTCAAATCTTGCTTTAGAGTATTTCATTTACTTCGAATTTGTTTTTGTTCAAGGTGAGAGATGGGAATCTGATTTCATTCCTCTGGGAGGATGTGCATTCCTCATCTCATTTGCTGAAGAAACGCCTTTTTCCAGTAGTATTTTTGAACCTTTGTGAAAAACAAATGGTTTTAGCTGTTTACATTTATTTCTGGGCCTTTCTTTCAATTTGATTGATATATGTGTGTGTGTGTGTGTGTGTGTGTGTGTGTGTGTGTGTGTGTTTATATGACAGTTTCACATGGATATTTTTCACTGTGTATCTGTAGAAGAATTTGAAATCATGTATTTTGAGATAACCAACACTATTCTTTTGCCTTTAGATTACTTTGGCCATTTGGGTCTTCTTTATTCTAAATGGAGTACAGGTGTGTTTTTTAGCTTCTGAAATTTAGTGTCTTGGAATTTTGACAGAAATTTTACTGACTCTATATTGAATTTGGTAACATAGCCATTTTCATAATATTAAATCTTCTTTCTGTTCCACTAACATGAAAAAAAAGAATGGCCAATCAGAAATGCTGTTCATCTTCTATACATGTTTATACAGTCATGCTCCTCCCACATCATCTCTTTTATTCACCCACTTTGGGAACCATAAGGCAGAAGGAGTTCTGTTCTTATATCAGTGGTTTTTGGCTTTTGTTTGAGAGACAAATCTTTGTGTGTTCAACCACTGGAATTGCATATTTTGCTTGGTAGATGAGAATTTTCTAGTCTAGCCTGATTAGTTCATTTGTATAGAAAAGTACATTCTCATCCCAGCAAATCTAAGATTTAAAAAAAAATCATCATTTTGCTGCTTAATAAACCTTCCCCCTTACACACATACAAAATATTTGAACATGTATCTAAAAATGAGGGCCTATATTTCATAATAACACTTTTCTGCATGTAACATGAAAGCCAAATTTTAAAAAATGTTTAGTAGTTTATTTTTCTAGGGGGAAAAAGAAATGCAGATGTAGACAGTTTAAGAAAGATGGCTTACACCCAAAACACCATCAAAATCCTGCCTATTAGTGATTCCTGTTCCCTGGGGTCTCCTGGTTTCAGTACCTTTATCCTTGATTAATTATAAAGGAAAATGTCAATAAATATGATGTGGTAGGGCCCAGGATAGGTGTTTTCCATAGATACTGTGGAAATGGAGGCTCAGGGGAGGCTTTCTGAAGGAAGCCAAGGGTGTTTCAGTGGGTCCTGGAAGGTAAGGAGACCTCACATAACATTTCCCTGCAGAGAACATGCATGTCCTGAAGACAACATGAATGTTGAATCACTTCACTGGGAGGCCAGGCCATGGGGTGCAGCTAGGTCAGCAGAGTGATTGTCTCCAAACAGGTAGGAGCTCCTCTGAGGAAGCGAGAATGAACCCCAATAGAAGTGAACCCAGTGAAGTATTACGCAGTGATGTAATGATTTCTGTAGTTTAAAAATCTACTCTGGCTAGGAACCAGAAAATGTGTTGGAAGCGAACGGGGAGAAATGAAGAAAACACAGCCAGGGAAGGCAGAGGAACAATCAATTTGGGAGAGAATGCTCGCTGTGAGGTAACAAGGAAAGGTAGCAGAAAGCATGGGTACTACCAGAGGATGGGGAGCACTTGATAGGTGTCTGGTGTGCCCCCAGCTGCTGCAATGCTGGGATGCCATTCCAATTCCAGATTGCTCCAATAAGGCAAGCTACTGGAATTTTGCCTTTGTTCTCCAAAGTAAATATAATTATGTTTATATTGTTGTTTATTAAACATGCAAAGTATTATGTTTTTTAAAAACAATGTGTATAGCTTAATTTAAGATACCTTATTGCCAATAAATGCTAATGTTTCCTTGTAACATGAATTTTATGGGAGTATCCAGCCACTTTCTGATTGGGTTTAAGGTCTGACCTGTGAAATGGGACCTGTGAAATATCTGACATTGTTGAAGGATACAGGTGACTAGATAACCCTAGGGAAAACCCCAATTCTATCATTATGCTAAATGAACATCAAATTAAAATGATTCCTAATGACTTATTGCTACACCTGCAGGTCAGAGCATATCTTAACCCTTATAGGAGAAGCATTTCCTTGCATTAGATGGCAGTTAACTCAGAAAAACCTCAACTGGTCAATGTACAGACAGTAAGGGACTGTGAAATGCTCAGCCCTAAATGGGACATTAGAGTCACACCCCTATCCCAAGTCTCAGGAGTCTTTGTAGAAGAGGAACATATTGTAAGAGATGGAGGTATTCGATAACATCAAAGATATGGCATTTTCCATCCACAACAGGACAGGTGCCATGTGCACTCATAATGATCATGACAGCATGCACAAGACCTGTACAAACTCCAGCCAGGCAAAAACCTCAGCATAGAGTTGGGGGAAAGTGAACCAGAAATCCCACCAGTAGCTGAACAGCTGGTATTTTTGGCTTCTGGGTGAGGAAGGTCAGTTTTCTTTAATGATGAGATCCCTTGTAAGATGACCACACACCAGTGCTAACTATACTCCCAGTACTATGTGGGCAACACAATTGGGAAAGGAGGAAGAGGAGGAAGAAGAGAAGGAGGAGGAGGAGAAGAAGAAGGAGAAGAAGGAGAAGAAATTTGAAAGTTGTGGAAAGGATGGACGGGATAGGAAAGTGGGAAGGCTAATTAATAGTGGAGATTGCGGGGGGGGGGGAGCATGTTTTCAGAATACATTGTATGGAATGCTCAAGTAATTAATGAAATTATTGGGGGGGACTGACCACAAAGGAGTAGACAGATCCATAGAACAGAAGAAAGCACTTAGAAATTTTTTAAGAGCTAATGGTATCTGGAGTATTAGAACAATTGCACAGACAGACCACACGAGATTGCTAAAACCTTCAATTTGGAAAAAAAAGAAAAAAGGAAAGTTATTTAAGCATGTAACTCCAATTAGATGGGTAGATTATGTAATTTATTACTGAGAAATTCTCCATATAGGAAAGACTAAATAAAAACAAACATTTGGCCAGATGTGAACTGATTAAATGAGTAAATACTTCATCTTATCTAATTTTCAAGTTCAAAATATTTATGGGTTTCTTAAAATATTTAATTTTTTTGTGAAGAGATATGCTTTTTTCCACACTTGTAGGGTGTAATAGCATCGGTGTTTACAAAGTATAGTATTATTAATTTTTAATAAAGAATGTAATTGGATGCTTGTTTTTAAAACATTGGCTTAATTTTTGTGTAAGAAAATTGCTCATGGGCTGGAGGATGGCTCAGTGGTTCAGAGCACTGGCTGCTCTTCCATAGGACTCGGTTTCAATTCCCAGTGCCCACATGACAGCTCACAGCTGTCTGTAATTCCACTTCTAGGGGATCTGACACCTTCACACCCATGCACATAAAATAAAGTTTAAAAAATATTTTTTAAAAAAGGAAAATTGCTCAAATGTCTGGATAAGCTTTTTAAACTTATTTCAATGCTGAAAATACTTCTTCACATGAGACTATGACTTTCAAAGGAACAGAAGAAAGGCTGTCTGTGTTCATCCTGTCACAATATAGAAGATATTCCATGTCAGGAGACTGTTCTGTGTTCTTTCAGTGTCTAGATCTCAATTGGTTTCTCTACTCAATTAATCAGGGTACTTTATAGTTAGTGAATCATGGTGTGTGTAGGGGATCAGAACATTTTGGAATTTTTTTTTAACAGAATAAGAAAACTTGTTCTAAAAAAAAATTCTTAATTACTTTTAAAAATTATTCATCTCATTTGCTTGTTTGTGTGAATGTGCATTCACAGTAGTGCCAAGGTCCTGTGTAGAGATGTCAGTTAGAGGACAACCTGAAGCATTTGGTTTTTTCCTTCCACTATGTGCATTCTAGGGATCAAACTCAAGTCAGGCATGGTGGCAAGGACCTTTGTCCACTGAGCCATCTCACCAGCCTGAATATTTATTATTGAAAGCATTTTTACTTGTCTACATTTGATATACTTCATAAGTTGATCTCATCCCTCTTATGCTGCTGGAGTAGAATACCACACACATACTAGTTAATTTGTGAAGAAAATAAACTTATTTTCTACAGTTTGGGAGTCTTGCTAAATCAATATCAAGGTGCTAGCAGAGGGCTAGGGGCTTTCCTATGGTAACCACATGGTTGATAAGGGAGAGTGTTGGGGACACAGAGGTCCTTGCACTCACAGAGAAACACTATGAGAACCAGGAATGTTAGTCATGCAGGTGGAGGGGTCTCCTTAATAGAGGAGATACAAACCAAATACCTGCATTCCACCCAGAAAGCTGAGAGAGGAGGTTGTTAACGACTTGGTGACCTTTTGGCTAGCTATGGAGGCAGACCTCACCCACCTTTTGCTATAGAGGAAGACCTCATCCAAATTTCCAAGAATGATTATTCCAGAATCTTCCCTTGCTAGACCATTATTCACCCTTAAGGGAGTTGTCACACGTACTTTATGGCATACTGGCCTCTGTGCTTTCTGTCAGAGACCACACTAGTTTCCAGGTCTTTTAGCTGTAGAACCAACCCTCATGGTCACATGTACTGTGTAGAAGAGTCTCTGTGTAGTCACACCTTAAGATTTATTGTGAATCTGGATATTGTGGGATATTTGTTTTGCTGTGTGAGTATGTACCTTTACCAAGGCACCTTCTGATTGGTTTAATAAAGAAACGAATAGCCAATAGCTAGGCAAGAGAGACTAGAAAGGACTTCTGGGCTAAGAGCAACTCCAGATGAATCTAGGGGCACAAAAGAGTTACCAGCCAGATGTGGAGGAAGCAGAGTGGGCAGTATGGAGATGAGGTGACCGAGCCACATGGCAGAATGTAGGTTAACATAAATGGGTTAATTTAAGTTATAAGAACTAGTTAAGAACAAGCCTAATCTAAGGCTGAGCATTCATAAATAATAAGTTTCTGTTTCATTATTTGGGAACTGGCTGTCAGTACAGAGAAAGACTTGCTGAACCTGGAATTGGACTGATTATACTGATTTTTGCCTGGAAACCTTTTCCCAAATTGTACTGTTTTAAATATGCTGACACTGAGTCACCTGATATTAGACTCCCTGAAGTCAGATCCAGGTTAACGAAGTCAATCTGCACTGGGTTTTCCCTCTTATTTCTTTGTAGGATTCACTTCTCTGTATGACACCTGCAAGGACCCCCTCAGGAGAGCACGAGCAATCACAAGCCCATAGGCCTGAGGGGAAAGGAGTTAACCTAGCCTTTTGTAGAGAACCATCCCAGGTAACACAAGGCCATGCTTGAAAAAGAACAGAAGTCAATTCACCAAAGCTGGCATTCTCAGGAACTTATTACATCTCAACACTGTCACATTGGAGGTGGACTTTAGTCCTATACATAGAACTTGAAAGGACACATTGAAACTACAGAATATCTAAGGTCCATTTTCATTAAGTCATGATTGACTAACACTAAGGAACAGATTGAAGATGAATGATATTCTGTATTTAGGGGTCTGTGATTTGTTAAAGGGTGCATACAAGTGAATACCCTAACTGTCATCACAGAACTTTTCTCCAGTGACTGATGGAAGCAGACACAGAGATCCACGGCCAAGCACTATACAGAGCTCCAGGAGTCCAGTCAAAGAGAGAGAAGAGAGATTCTATGAGTAAGTGCATCAGGATCATGATGGGGAAACATGCAGGAATGACCAAGCCAAACTAGAGGGAATTCATGAAAGTTGGATCAGTGGCTGTGGAACCTACATGGGACTGGACTAGGCCCTCTGCATGGTGAGACTGTTGTGTAGCTTGATCTGCTTGGGAGACCCCCTGGCAGTAGGATCAGAATCCATCTCTGGTGCATGAGCAGGCTTCTTGGAGTCCACTACCTATTATGGGACACCTTTTGCAGCCTTGAAGCATAGGGAAGGGCTTGGACTTGCCTGTACTGAATGTGCCTCCCCATGGGAGGCCTTCCCTTCTTGTGGGTGGGAATGGGGGGGGGGTTGGGAGCGTGAGGCTGGGGGGGCAGGAGGAGGGAAGAGGGGAATCTTTGATTGGTGTGTAAAATGATTTGAAGAATTTTCTGAATAAAAAAAAAAGAATATTCTTCAGAGTGGTTTAAAAGCAAAATCTGCTTCATCAATGCTCTTAGTTTTTGTTTATCTGAATTTTTAACATGAAGGATATTTTTCTCAGATATGAACTATGTTAATGCTGGTGGGATTTGGCGTTGGCTTTTCCTAGCAAATTGGAAGAACTCTCTGGCCTGGCTTTCACAGTTGTGTTGTCGGTGTGGCTTCCCTGTCTCTAGTTCCTTTAATTTGGTTGTTTTTATGATCTTTGTCTTAAGACTTCTGCAGTTTTTCTAGCATATGCTACAGGATTGATTTGTTTCCTCTGCTAGGGTTTAGAGTGCACACTGATACCTTTCATCTTGTTTGAAATAAACATTTTGAATGTTAGAAAAAGGGTGCATACAAATCTGTTATCATTACTAGAAGGTGGTGATAATTAATTTAGTTTGGGTATTTATCACCTGGTTTTGCTGGAACCAAGGATGAAGAGGGTTTGGGGCAAGGTGCACAACTGAGATATGTCTGTATAACCAGCTCCTGATGAGAGACACTGAGTAGCTTTGCACACGTACAGTGTTGGAAGAGCTTGAGACAAGTATGCTTTCTATTACCCAGAAATGGAAGAACAAAGATGCCAAGAAGGACATTACTTATAATGAATATGTAATTAAAGGTATTATGTATTTCTTGTGTTTCAAATAAACGAGTGAAATTAATGCCAACATTTAATTTTTATTTATTTTATTTTATATGTATGTGTGTTTTGTCTGCATGCATGTCTGTATACTGCATGCATACTTAAGTGCCCACGGAGGCCAGAAGAAGGTGTTGAATATCCTTGAAACGGAGTTAAAGATGGCTGTGAGCTGCCATGTGGGTGCTGGGCATTCAACCCTGGTCCTAAAGAAAATCATCCAGTGCTCTTAACCAGTGAGCTTTTTCTCCAGCCACCTAACTTTCTTTTTTTAACTTTATAGATTGGTTTATATGCCCAGAGAATTTGACGAAAGCATCTATACAAAACTGAAAATGCCAGACTGAAGTTACAGACTGCATGTAGTCAGCATGTGGGGGCAGTAGAATACACAGCCCAGCAGAGTATATAGTTTGAGAATGAGGACATCCAGGAACATCAATATTTAAGAACAGGTAGAATCCATAAAAGTTATACAAGAAAACTACAAGAAATCACCAAAACCAGCAAGAGGAGAAGATGTCAGAAGTCATAGAATGATGCAAAAAGGCAGAAAACTTAAAAAATGGGCCAGTCTTAAGTGTAGTCATTTATAGCATGATCCATGAAGCCTGAGCAACAAGGTCACAGAGTTGATATGATCTCAGTTGCAGCTGAGTCACATGGGAAGATTGCCCAAGAAGTGAATGTAAAAGTAAGAAATGGAGCCAGAACGAATAGTGCTTTCTAGAGTCTATGGAGTGAAGGAAGGAAGAGTCAATTGCCGAGGAAATGAGGTGGTAGAAGGCTTGTATAGTGTTAATAAGGTGGCATCAGTTTGACTATTTGAATCCGATTTAGCAGTCACTGGAGGAGAGGTTGGTGAACTGGGAGACAGATGAGAGGGCACAGATAGAGGGGACAGCCTCAGGTGAGAGGAATAGCATTTCTTCCAGCAAGATCCAAAACAGCAACAAACAAACCCAAAATCTCTCTGTGGTCTATTTTCTTCATTGTATTCATTTCTAGTATATCTATGCAAATTATTTCTATTAAAAACACCTTGACAGATCCTTGTGGTGGACAAATGCTACCAATAAAAAAAAAAAATCCTGTATGCTGGGCAGTGGTGGCACACGCCTTTAATCCCAGGACTTGGGAGGCAGAGGCAGAAGGATCTTTGTGAGTTCGAGGCCAGCTTGGTCTACAGAGTGAAAGGCACAAAGCTACACAGAGAAACCCTGTCTCAAAAAAAAAAATCTGTGTATAAAGGCTATATTGTATCTAGTTCAGTCTATAACCCCAATTATTTAAAATTGAAAATGCAAGATAAAAAGATTAAGGCATCCACATTATGCTCAGATAAATACCAAATAAAAATAACATATTATACATGCAATTCTTAGACAAAATACTCCCAGACATCAGTGAATATAGCTAGTCATGACTGTCAGTTTATAATTTCATTCTCCCATGCTCCTATCTTCTATATTCCTATGTGCATATATTCTTTGCTGCATATGTTTTATATATATATATATATATATATATATATATATATATATATATATATATTTCTCTGTACACACATCATTTATCAGGTGAATTCACTAAACCTTTATGTTTGTGTCATTTTGGTAAAAACACAAACAAATATTACTAATAGAAAGTGACCTGTTGAGTTTTGCCCAGATAGAAATTAAGATGCTGGGGTTGGGGGGATTTATTTCTTTTGTCCATAGGGAATAATGTCAACAAATCAGTCAACTTCCATGCATTTATGGCTGCTTTTTGATAGTCCTTTGCCCCAGGAAATGTTTCCTGTGAAGTCTCCATGAGGCCATATGGATTAACCATGGTCCCTATTGGCTTGGCCAAATTTCCTGATTTCCCATTCCACCAATGTTTTTGCTGCAGATTAAAACGTTTTAGTTGAAGACTTCTGTAGAGGTTAAATGATAGAAATTTATAATCCCTGCTTATGGTGAATATTCAGTATAATATTCAGTTGTTAACTATTTCTGTGCAGAGATATTACTGTAAACAATTTTTCTTAGTGTTTCTGTGTAGAATTATATTCCTTTTAAAACTTGCAAAAGCATCATTTAACAAAAGTCTCTATCATCAATTAGTAAAAGTAGAATGGGGGGAAAGCAGCAGATGGCCACTGCTGCTGTCCTCTGTCACTGAGTCATTGGTCACTAAACAAGAAAACAAAATTTGACTACAGCCTTTGATTTTAGGTCATCTTAACACCACTATGTCATCCGAGACAAATCACTCTTTCCACAGAATAAGAAAGGTCATGAATACCCGTGGCATATTGTTCTGTATTAAATTGTTGTGCTCCTCACAGAGATATAGTAACAAAGTTGATTTTATTCTCTGGCCTGACACAATAGAAAAAATAATGAAATACAAGAAACAATGATTTTAAAGACATTAACTAGCCATAAGCAAAGAAGGGTGGTGATCAACAGGCAATAGTAACCAAATGAAATGAGTTCCTCCTTCCACACTCCCTCCCCCCAGGGAACTGCTTCCTCCTGGACTCCTCCCCCCCAATTCTCCTCCCTTCACTTCCCCCCTGAAGTTCCACTTCTGCTGTTCCCAGCAAGTTGAGGAAAGGAGAATACAGAAGTACAGCAGGAACTCTGTTCGGTGTTCACAGAGTTGGGAGTGGCACATGATCCTACCAGGCATGTTGAAGTACTTAACGTGGTGAGTGTTGGGTGGAGAACTCAAAAATCACTGGCTGAGTACTGGGAAATTAATCACTGAGGTTGAACACAGCTGTGAACAACCTGGTTAATGAATCTTAGAACTCCTAAAAGGACTAAACTATATTCCAGGAAAAAAAAAAAATTATAAAAGCACCAAACAGTCAATATCCAGCCATGTAGAATTTCCACTAGATGCCATTGAATTTTTAAAAAAAATGACAGATACAGGGCTGGAAGGAGGACTCAGCAGTTAAGAGCACTTACAGCTTTACCAGAGGACTAGAGTTCAGATCTCTTATCAGGAGGTTCACAAATGTCTGGGACTCCAGCTCCAGTGGATCTGACATTCCCTTCTGGCTTTCATGGGCCATACCTCCACATGCCATATGCCACACATGTCCATACCTCCCCTAAACACACACACAAAATCCTTTAAAAAAATTATAGATGCATGTCTAAGCAGGAAAGGAACATAATGAGAAGCAAAGTCAATCAAGAGAAGCTAATTCAGAAGTGACATTGATTCTGTGCTGTGGGATGTTCTGTATGTTAAATGTGTTGCTCTGATTGGTTAATAAATAAAACACTGATTGTCCAGTAGCCAGGCAGGAAGTATAGGCAGGACAAGCAGAGAAGAGAATTCTGGGAACAGGAAGGCTGAGTCAGAGAGAGATGCTGCCAGCTGCCGCCATGACAAGTGAGATGTAAATCACTGGTAAGCCATGAGCCATGTGGCAACTTATAGACTAATAGAAATGGGTTAATTTAAGATAGCAGAACTAGATAAGAAGAAGCCTGACATGGCCATACAGTTTATAAGTAATATAAGTCTCTATGCTTTTACTCAGTTGGGTCTGAGCAGCTGCAGGACTGGCAAGTGAGAGAGATTTGTCCTGACCAGAAAAACTCTAGCTATAATTCTGAGACAGCAGACAAGGTCATTCCTGTAGTTTGGATCTTAAATGTCTCCCCAAAGCCCACCTGTTATAAAGTCTTGACCTCCAGCCAGTGTTACTGGAACCTTTAAAAGAAAGCTGTCAGGTTACTGACATGTACTGAGGGTTGTCAGTGGACTAAAGATCACACCATCCCTTCAGCATGATAGTGGACCCCACCCTCTTAGCATCCCCTTCACAGTTCCTGCACAAATAGAATGTAAGCTGCCTCTTGGATTTGTGAACATGCAGAGCTGGCTGTGAGTAACCACTACATATTTCCTCACTGAATTCTTTTAGGTGGAAACTGTCTTGAAACTGAACATTATGTATCGCCACTAAAGTACTTGTTGGTGTTATAGGCTTGAGCTTGTGTAAGAAAATAGAGGGGAATAAAAGGAGAAAAGTAGACTGGTAGTGAGAAAGTCTTTCTAAAAACAAGAAGGTGGTGAAGGGAAACCTTTAAGAAGATGTAATAAGATCACACTACAGGAGACCAAACCCCTGTAATATATTCCATCTGAGCCGCAAGAGCTACAAAATGAGCTCATACAGAATTCCAAAGAAGTGTATTTTTGTTGTATATTCAATGATTTACCTAGTCATATAGAAATTATCCACCATTTTTAACATCACACCATTTTACTTCACAACCAAAGAAATGGTGCAATTATTTTGTGTATTTAATCTCCAGTGATTCTGTATGCTCTCAATATTTCCAAAAATTCTTAGACAATGTATATTCTAAGTTCTATGCTTCACAGAATTGTCATTGTTCCTGTCCTCTCTCCATCCCACTTTCCTATGTTGCATTTATTTGCCTAAAGTAACAATAACCTGAGATCTTATAACTTTAAAATGCTTCCAGGCACTTACATAATTTTCACCTCACAAGAATATCCCATGACAAAATATGTATGTAATTGGCCTCAACTTCTAGACTCTAAAACACAAATACAGTACTCAGAGATATATTGACTGCTTAGCCTGAGATAGGTCTACTCATTCTAGCCTTAGATTGAATTCTGAAGCCCTGTATGTCAACAAAGATACCACTACAGAGGCTCAAGAGACCTTATTTATCTTTGTAGGTAATTGTACTTCATTTTATTTTATTAATTTATGTGTGGGGGTATTTAGCCTGCATTTATGTCTGCATACTTCTTGTGTGTTTGGTCTCTTTAGAGTCTAGAGAGGATGTCAGACTCCTTCAAATTGGAGTTATGGATAGTTGTAAGACAACATGTGGGTGCTGGCAATCAAATGGGGTCTTCTGGAAGAGAAGTCAATACAGATCAGTCTCTAAAGTCTTGCAGGTCTTTTCTTATTGGTGAAATTATTCCTATCAAAAACCTTTTCTAGAAAATTTTGCCTTTAATTTCAACTGATCATGATATACATAGAGGACTTTTCCCTTCAAATTGAGCAACTAGACTTTAATCATTGGACTTTGAATGAAATCAAATTTTACTATGTAGTCAATATGTTTTATCTATCAAATGCATGGCCTATGACATTTGCTTTCATCTGTCTCTCCAAGCACTGGGTAAAGAAAACTAAGAATCTGTGTGCGTTGAAGAAGACTGTGTCATTCAGGAGGCCACCCTTTGTCCATTGCCACAGGCTAGCCTTAGAAAACACCAAGGCTGCTGTGTTTTTAAAAATTCCTATGCCAAATACAGTATTCATGAAGAGGAGTCCCATCAAGACACAGAATAGAGGAAAATTGAAAGTAAAGGTAAGGCTCCTGTAAGATACTAGACTGTCCTCACTATGGCCTAGGAATGCCAATTTAGATGATCCCAAATTCCATTTTCCAACATGGTAACAGTTTGATGAATTTTTGTAGTAACAGGACAAAGAAAGTAATAAATGAAGGCACCCTTTCAAAACATGGGTGGATGGCCAAGTGAAGAAACCTCTATTATAGGTCCCAGATACTACCTAGATAATCTTGGTCTTTGGGTTGTTGGAAACTAAGGCTTTGTTAAGTTAATATATTTCACTAACTTTTATCTGTTAGTCATAGATACTGTATCCAAAACAAAGGTGGGCAAATGTCCTATAATAGTGTCCAATAGGATTGAAACATTCCATCCTACAGGAAGTTCCTTAAGCAGGAAAGTAAAAAACTTGAAATAGCTTCAGGAAGTCCCTGAAACTGACCAGATTCACAAGGCCCCTCCCTGACAGAATAAGCAGAAAAAGCTGGAAAAACCCCTCAGAGGAAGGGAAGATAGTGGCAAAGGAGATTCTTAAGAGGAGAAAAGCTGCAAAGAAGACTCTGAGTCCAGGCCAGCTGCCTGGAAGAGGTTTAGACCAGAGTCACTTGGAAGGAAACTCTCCAATCTATTGAGCTGCCTTTAGTTTGTGCAGTGTCATTCAGGTTTCTTAGCTTTCATGAGCCCTGGCCCATGCTAGGGTGGACCTTGGTGATGCAGCTGTCCTTGAGTCATTTCTGTTCCTGTAAGTCACCCCAATAAAACTCATTGGTTTACCAAGCTGGACTTGGTGCTGTCCATATTTTGTTCAATCGTGGGATCCCTATTGGGGGTGAGTAGATGTGTGTTGCATCTCCTGATGAAAGATCTTATCACACAACAGCAAGTAATGCTATTTAGTGGTTAAAGATAGTCCAAGATAAACTGTAATTAGGATCTGGAGATGCAACATTCCCACCTCACCACAGTAATCAAAATTCTAATCGGTTAACTGACCATGCAGAAGGTTCAGTTGAAAGTGTAATTTCTTTCTGAGAACTTTAGTTCACAGGAGAAAAGCAGATGATGTACAGAACTGAGGAGCATGGTGGAGTGTATCCGCTGTTATGGCTACATAGAGAACAGTTTCAAAGTAGGTGGAAAATCCTCAGTCTCTTTCTATCCATCTATCCCTCTCACTCAGTCTTGGACACAGAAGTCCTAAAAAAGAAAAATCAAAACCAAACTAGATTTCTAAAAACCAAAAGCACTGAAATAGAATTGAAAAAAAAAATGTCTTTGATAGCTAATAACTATACTGCACATGGCTGAAGAGACAAGCTGGAATACATCTCAACAGAGGCTCCAGAACTTACTTAAACAAGTAAGTCCAGAGCCATAGCCCTTCTCTCTCTCACATACATTAACTCAAAATAGACCACAGACCAAAAGGTAAAACACAGAAATAGAACCTCAAAAGTGAGCAGAAGAGAGAGGTCAGGCAACCTGGGATTGATGGTTCCTGAAGACAAGAGGAAATAACTCATAAGGAATGATTCCATTAAAGTAAAAAAAAAAAAAATCTACTTTGAAAGAGAATAAAAAGACAAGTAGACTGGGAGAAAATATTTATGCTAGATATAATTGATTAAGTATGCATATCTGCAATATATGAAGAATCTTTAAAAATCAACAATAAAAATATTTTCAAATGAACCCAAAATTTAAACATGTATTTCATAAAAAGATACATAATATTACAAGTTAATTCATAAAAAGATGTTCTGTGCCACATGCTAACCTGAAAATGCAAATTAGAGGAACCAGAAGGTACCAGGACACAGTAAGTATGATGGCCAAACTCCAGAAGTCCAAACAAAGAAACTCCTGCTCATTGCTGGTGGGGGATAAAATGATACAGCCTCTTTCTAACTGCTAACTGCAGAAATTGAAGGCATTATAAGCAGCTCATTACAAAATAAAACTCACTCGACCCTATGATACAGCAATCTGCTTCCTTAGTATTTCCTCTGATTAGCTGAAAGACCACAGCCACGTAAAAGCCTATATGGAATACTCATAGTAGCTTGGAAAGTGATTTTTCTCCAGAACATGAGTAGATAGTCATCAAAGTGTCAGAATAGTGTTTGATACTAAAAAGGAATGATAATACTTACCATAAAAAGATACTAGGAACACTTAAGCTATAAGGCTGTATGCTTCATAGTCCCAGTCATATGAGTCTGAAAATTGTACTTAAAAAGATAAGTGGTCCAAGGGTTAGGACAAGGGAGGGATGGATCCAGAGAGCCAGAAGATTTTCCCACTTACTTTGAAACTATTCTCTATGCAGCTGAAACAGTGGATGGTACCATCATGAAGTTTCAAATCCTCTGGCACATATAAAACCAAGAGTGAACTGTAATAGTAACTGTAGGCTTTGAGAGGCACGGAGAGCAATATTGTTACATTGATGTGGTGAAGGTACCACTCGAGGAAGGATGCTGGTGTGGTGTAGGGGTGGAAATATGTGAGGGTAAGAGGTAGATGGAACTACTATACTTTCTCCTCAAGCTTTCTGTCAACTGGAAACTGCTCCCAAACAAGTTCCCAAGTGAACAAATAAGATTTATGCCAGGCAGTGGTGGCACACGCCTTTAATCCCAGCACTTGGGAGGCAGAGGCAGGCAGATCTCTGTGAGTTCAAGGCCAGCCTGGTCTACCAAGCGAGTTCTAGGAAAGGCACAAAGCTACACAGAGACACCCTGTCTCAAAAAAACCAAAAAAAAAAAAAAAAAAAGATTTACATGAAATGAATATCCCTGTGTCTCATGGATCACATGTTGTAACTGTCCTTCTCACAGGCCTATCATTAACAGCACTGCAGGTGCCTCTCCACTGAGTAGAGGTGGTCACTAGCTTTGCTTTCCTGTCCCTAAATCCCTTCTGAAATTTTCAGAGGCAACATTCAAATATCTGCTACTTACAACTTCATCTAGACTAACTGAGGAAGCCAGCTGCCTTCTTTATCACAACCTTTAATCAAAATACTTTCCTAAGCTAAGATCATTTGTTCCCTTAAGAGAAAAACGTTTTCATAGAGAATAATGTCATTGCTAGAAGTCTTCTAGAATGAAGGGTTTCATAGTATCCTACCATATATCCTCCTTTGAAAATTATCAAGCAATTACACTAAGTATATTAATTCATATTTAGGTCTTCATGCTAGCGATAGCCCACATATATAGCATCAGTACTATGCAATTAGCTTATTTTTTGTATATAAATAGAAAATTTTCCACTACTGTTACCAGACTTGTTAAGGTCAGAACCTGAGCCTTGACAGCCCTACAAGCCAGTCTGGCTTACATCCTCAGTAGGCCAATTAGAGGAAAACAGAAAAGGGAAATTTATTCAATGCAGCCACATGAGGAGGAGCAAATAGAGATTGGGTGACTCCATGTTTACTGTCAGAGTCCTGATATAAGGCTGAGGTTTGAATAGAGGACAAGAAGTATTTACAACCAAGCAGTCCTGTTCACAGTGTGGTCCTGCTCGCCACTGACTTATTATTGTCTGAGCTCCAGCGTCTCCTGCAAGATGGTCGAGGAGTTGTCAGAACTGTGTGAGATATCTTTCAGAGAGACAGGTTCTTCTTCTGGCTGGAACAGACTTCAATTTCTTCCTTCCCTCAGCCTGATGTTCCTGGGTAAATTTCAGTGTCTTGGGGACCATTGCTTCAATAGTCTGGCCATTTAAAGTAAGGACACAAGTGTCTTCCTTTGTAATGTCTTTGCCCTGCCTTGCTACTCCCTCGGCATAGCAACAAATCATCCTTTTGTATGCTCCCATGTTCCATGCAACAGGAGTGTACTCCTGTGCTCCATGCAACAGGAGTGTAGTGTTGGCTGTACTGCATGCTGCTCCCGTGCTCCATGCAACAATAGTGTGGTGTTGGCCATACCACATGCTGCTCCCGTGCTCCATGCAACAGGAGTGTGCTCCCATGCTCCATGCAACAGGAGTGTGGTGTCGGCCATACTGCATGCTCTGCTTTAGGCCCTGCATGTTTTTCTCTTGCAGTTTCTCTCATTTCAAGCAACCTATGTGATCTTTCTGCTTGATGAGCTCAGTGGAGAGATCTTATGGCAATCAAAATTCTAAATCCACTTTCAAGGTGGTACATGCACATTTGAAATGGTGGGTGCAATAATTTGTCTTTTTAAAAATAAATTTCCTGTTGTTATTTTCACTGTGTGCATTTATGTGTGGAAATATTACGTGGGGGTGGGGGAAGGGGCCAGAGGTGCCACCTGATGTCAATAGTTGGACTCAAATTCAGGTCCTCTGCAAGAGCAGTGCTTGCTTTTAACCTCTGAGCCATCTCCACAGCTCAGCAGAATGTGTGATTAGCCGTCTTCAAAACCAGAGTGAGTTATAAGAATATTCTCTAACTGTAATTTAAAGGGACCTCTTATAAAGTAATAGTGAAAAAAAGGGAAATTGTACTCACTGCATGAACTAAGCTATGTGGGGATATTTGATACTCAAAATGAAGAAGGTTGCTATTTACGAAAGATGAGCTTAAATGAATTATAAAATAGATGCATATTTTTACAGTAAAATTCTGGCAAAGAAAGAGAAATTTTTTTACTCATTCCCTGTATTTGTTAGAAAAAAAAAGAACTTGAAAGAGGAGTGCGGACATGTTAGCAACAACCAGAAGTCCCTGCTAGATTCTCAGTGCTCTGGAGTTTACACCGGAATTGAAGCCTTATAAGTCTTGTACAATGGGGAAGGGGAAGAAATAAGTGAGTCCTCTTCAAGGCAGGCATACCAGACCATGCTTATCTTTCATCTAGCACCAAGAGTTTGTTTCTACTGAAAACTCAGCCTCCTCTCCCTGCCCTGTTATTTGTTTAGATACAGTAACATCACAAAAGCCTTTCCTTCATGAGAAGATGAAGATCATGCACAGATGGAGAGAGTGTAGCCTGTTTCTCTATTCCTTCTGTCTTAAGGCATAGGTTTAAGCTCTATAAAATTCTAGTGAACTTCTTTAAAAGAAGTAGAATGCAGGCTGTATTAGTAGTGTAACCTAGATGGATAAACTTGAGGATGCTGTTCTTTCTAGAAATGTGGGCAAGAATAGGGAAGTCATTAAGGGACATGATGTACCTAGAGATTAGCACTACCTGATCTGCAGAGGCAGTACAAAACACAGTGGCAAAAGAATCTAACGAGAGCCAGGCTGCCAGCAGGAACAGTTTTCTGGGAAGGATGCAGGCAGCTGCTGAACTGTAATGAGAAGGAAGGGAAGAATTCTCAGTCTCTCTCGTCCCACTAGATGGCACCTCCTGACAATGGTCAAATCCAACAAGATGCCAGATAGCAAAAAGCCACTAATACAGGCATTGAGGCCAGCCTATTGCTTAGAGCAAGGCAAGGCAGAAAGAGTGCTGAAAAGATGTTATGGAGGAAAGAAACAACACTTATGATTAGAAGACTCATAATCAGAAATATTCAAACACATTCATCAAGAGACTGACTGAGATTCTGCCCATGGGATAAAGGTCTAAAGCTAACGACCCTGAAAAACAAGCTCATGGGACTCCTGGGCCAAACAGAACTGCTTTGGAACTCAGCCAAGGAGTTTGCAAAGGGGAACTGTTCATCGGGTTCCTCCTGTGAATCAGAAGCTAGTGGTCACTGAGATAGCTGCCTCACATGTCTTTTCTTTGTGTAATTCCCTCTTCTGGCTCCACATCCTCCTGTGTCCCCCTCAAGAACTCCTCTCGAATTTGTGGCCTCTTTTATAATCATTATTTTTACAAATACACACACACTTGTATGTGCATGGGTGTGCCTGTGTGCGTGTATAATCTATAGCTACCTGAGTCCAGTTAGTGTTGCTCATGGGTACATGTGTTTAGGGTTTTGCACTTAGGGTTGGGAAACTCACTGGGGTCTCAACCCTGAAGAAAACTGATTCTCCCTCCCTAGGCAGACTTGGACTGACTGTAGCTCTTCATCTAAGGACCATGGGAAACCCACTTCCCCTGTCAGAATTGGCATGTTGTAACTGGTACAGTCATGACATATGTCATGCACAAGCAAACCTATTGTTGAAATTCTCTGGACACAGCATCCTTGTCTTGTCTAGAAGACACTAGCTCCCAGAAGTCTTCCTGGCTTTTACAACCTTTCCATCCCCCATGTCCCCTGAGCCATAAGTGTAAGGGCTGTGTTATAGATGTACCAGTTGGGACTTTGAACCCCATGTTCACTTATTCTCTGCATTTTGTCCAGTTGTGGATCTTGGCAGTGGTTCCCATCTGTTACAAAAAGAAGCTTCTTTGATGAGAGGTGAAAGCTATAGTTGGCTATGGGTCTACAGATATTTATAATGTACCAGCTAGTCCTTGTCATGGTTCAGAGGTTTCACAGCTAGTTATGACTGTTTATTACATTTTCCCCTTTGCAGCTTGCCTAACACCTTCCAATACTGCAAGAGATAGTCCCCAGAGAGGAGGCTTAAGGTTAGTACCACTTTGATTCCTCTAAGTCCTGTGACCAGACTGTTTGCTGTCTTCAACAACAGGGTCTTACCTTCAACTCTGGGAAGCAACTGGGATAACAGTAACTGTCTGTATTGTTTGGAGTCACTTGGACCCTCTCCAACCACTCTTAAGAAAAGAGTACTTTGCCTGGGCACTAGAGATTTTTTTAAGACAGTCTGTAAATACTGGAGTGAACATTATCACCCCATGTGGGAAAACAACATTTAAATCACACACACACACACACACACACACACACACACACACACACACACACCATGAATTTTTTAAATTTTTATGTGTGTGGATGATTTGCCTGCATGTATGTCCCTGTATTGCTGTGTGGCTGGTGCCTGTGGAGATAAGAAGGCTTCAGATATCCTATTACTGAAGTTATAGATAATTAAGTCACCATGAGAGTGCTGAGAGTTGAACCTAGGTCCTCTGATAAAGCACCCAGTGCTTTTAACTGCTGAGCCATCTCTTCAGCCTTAACGTATGTATTTTCAAGTAAGTTTATCAAAGGTTGCCCAATGGCTTTTTCAACCCTTCTCAGTGTTATTCGCCTCTCCTCCTTTTTCTGTTATCCTCCCTCTTCACAGCACCTGTGCCCTCCTGTGCCCTCTCTAGAGGCCCTTCTCCCCTCATCTTACCCCATGGTCCCTTACTCACTTCTGTGTTTACTCCAAGTTACACATTCAGATCTCAAGGTCCAGAGTTAGGATCCACAAATAAGAGAGAGAATGTGACAGCTGTCTACCCAGGTTTGGGCTACCTCACTCAGTATTATATTTTCTAATCCATTTCATGATTTCATTTTTCTTTACAGTTGAATAAAATTCTACCGTATATATACTACATTTCATTATCTGAATATCAGCTGACTGATGTCTAGGCTGCTTCCATTTTGTATCTATTTTTAGTAGAATGGCAATCAATATGGCCAAACAATTACCTCTGTATCGAGGCACATTAATCTTTTATTCTTTTAAAACTTCATACTGATGTTATCCATATACCACTACTTCCCTCCAGCTTCCTCTAGTGCCCCTCACCCAACTGCATCCCAACTTCAAGCCCCCCTTTTTTGTTGTTGCTGTAAATAATAACACAATGTGTCCAATTGGTGATGCCCATATGTGCATAGGTATGGGGTCATGCAATAGAATGTGAGCAAACTAAGAGCAGCCACATCTATAAAGGAGAGTGACTCTTCCTCTCCTAGCAGCCATCACCTGCCAACATCCCCCCAGTCAAGCCTTGAAATCCCACATCCCATTCATATTGGAATTCCGACTACCTTGATTGTGTGCAAATTTTGTTCAGGTAACTACAATTGCTATAAGGTGATGTGTATAATAGTTGTATCATGACCAGAATAAGTCAATATTTTGTAGCTTCCCTTCATAGCCATAGCTCTTACATCCTTTCTTCCCCCTCTTTTGAGATGTTCCTTGAGCCTTGGATAGAGGGAGGTTGATAAAGATGTCCCAATCCACAGCTTAGCACTCACAGCGACTTACATGTGACACTTTGACAAATTATGACTCTCTTCACTAACCACTACCTACTGCAAAAAGAAGCTTCTTCAAAATCGAATATAAACAAAGAATTAGAAAGCTATTTGACAGAATGATCATTTAGCAGAACAATACTAGATTGCTCTAGAGCCCACGATCTTCCCAGTCATTGGCTTCTGACAAGTTCCCAGTACAGTACCAGGTATGAAATCCTTATTGTGGAGCAGGCCGCAAACCCATGCATGAGAACACCCGGTGTGGACATCCCTGCACTGACTTCCTTCAGTGACGGACTCTGATGTGTCAGTGTGATCCAAATAAACCCTTTCTTCTCCTGGTTGTTTTCATTGGTGTTCTATCATAGCAATAGAAACCAAGTAGGACACAAAGAACAAAAGTTATCACACTATGTTTATAGAGCCTTTAGGACATGCTGGGCATTGCTATTTGTGTTGTGTATAACCATGTGAGTTTTATCTTAACTATCTGATGTAGGTTCTATTTTGCATGGGGTGGGGGAAGGGGAATAAGCAACAAAAAATATGGCTGCAAACTTTCTGTAGAGAAAGTTTTGTGAGCTCACTTCTGAATGCTCTCTGGATGATTGTACCAGTGTTCTGTCCATTTAGCATGAGCTGTCTTTGATACTGAAAAACAGCTAAGTTAGGATACTCTGTATTCATTAAACACACAGTCTTTGAAGACTTTAGCATAAATGAATAAAAGATTGTAAAATACCTCATGGATAATATTATATTGGTTATATCTTCAAGTGAAAATATTTTAATTAAGGGAATTAATAAAATTTTTATCTTTCTAATTTTTGGTATTATTATTACTATTATATTTTCATTATTTAAAACAACTTTCAAATTCAAATATATTCTGATCATGTTCTTTCCCTCTCCCAAGTTCTTCCATATCCTCTTCCCCTCCTTAGCCACCCAACTTTAAGTTCTTTCCCAAAAATCAAACAAAAACACAATATTAACAACAAACCTCCCAAAACCAAGGGAAAAAATGAAACCATATCAAAAACAAAAACAAAAAACCCCTAAACACTGTAACCAAATAAACACACACACACACACACACACACACACACACACACACACACACACAACTCCCTCTAGAGTCCACTTATATGGTACTCAACTACTCCTGAACATGAGGCCTGTCCTGGAGTGGTTGATATACCCAGTGTCACTCTATTGGAGAAGACTGATTTTTCCTCTCCCAGTAGGCATAAGTGATATTTAAGTTGTTAACTTGAGCCTAGTGGGTAGGTTTTCATTCATTTATTTATTTTTTAAATATAACAGGATAAACAATAATTAAAACAAAAATTATCACATCTTGGTTGCGTAAGGCAAACTAACAGAAGGAAAAGAGCCCAAGAGAAAGCACAGGAATCAGAGACCAACATGTTTGCACATTTAGGAAACCCATAAAAACACTAAACTGGAAGTTGTAACATATGCACAGAGAACTTAGTGCATACTCATGCAGGCCCTATATCTCAGTCTCTGAGTTCATGAGAGCTTTTGCTTATGTTGATTTAGAAGGCCTTGTTTTCTACATGTCCTCTCTTACCTCTGGCTCTTATACTCTTCCTGCCTCCTCTTCCATGGGGCTCCTTGACCTCTAAGAGGAGAGATTTGATTGAGACACCCTGTTTAGGACTGAGTGTTTAAGGTCTCCCGCTCTACATAATATCTTACTGTGGCTCTCTGCTGTAGGAAGAAGCTTCTATGCTGAAAGCCGAATAATCATCGGTCTATGAGTATAGCAGAATATTGTTAGAAGCCATTTCATCACATTTTTTAGACCAGTAGTGTAGTGGGTAGCCATTCTAGCTTTGATCTGGAAGTTCCAACCCTCATTGAGGCTTCGGTAACTGTCACACCTACAAGGCAGGGCTGAGAGGGGACCCTGAAGATGCAAGATTTGGATGGGCCACCTCTCTCGGTTCCTGGACCCTGGACGCTGGAGGTAGACTGAGTAGAGTTCTGCAGAGAACACTGTGGGACTGAGCTAGACCTTTCCCAGACCCTGTAAACTATCCCTTCACTTGTAAGTTACTCCACAAAATAAACCTCCCTTTTAACTATGTGGAGTGGCCTTAATAATTTCACCAATACAGTAGTATTTGGTTTTACCCTAGGTCCTTGGACTATCTAGTCTCAGATTCATAGTCATCCAAGAAGTGTCAAGTATGTGTTCCATCTGGTAAAGTAGGCCTTAAGTCTAATCAGTTATTGGTTTGTTAGTCCCACAAGCTTTGTGCTACCATTGTCCTAGAATTGTCTTGAAGGTCTTACACAATTGTACTTAAAAAGGTTTGTGGCTGGGTTGGTTTTATGTTTTTCTTTTGAGAGCATGCCGGGTATGCTCCTGTACCAAAGATGCTGGAATATAGAGGTGAAGGCTGTATGTAGGCGCCTACTTGACGCCTTCATTTTTAAATTGTGTAGGTACCGTCAACAATGGGGGCCTTGCTGTCAATTTGTAGAGAACAAACTTCAGTCTTTGCAATAGCCTGGGTTATTTAGGGATTCCTGTGGGGCCCCAGTTAGCCAACAACTCAATTAGATATATGGCATCAAATTTTTAAATTATATATGTGGTAATTATCTGTTGCTGCATAATAAATTATTCAAAAATAGAATACTTCCTTGTTTCTCATAATTCTATTTGTTTATTTGGTAAGGTTTCCAGTCTGTGCTATCCTGCTGTAGCAACACAGAACAGACTAAGACACAAGCCCCAGATACTGTTAACTGATAGTGATTCAGGAGCCCATACATAAAGAACTAATGGTCTATACTTAGCATGACTTACAGTTTTTATCCAATCCCCAGTTGTCCCCCTTGCAATCTACCCTAAAGCATCAAGATGTTTCCATGGACTATCCTATATTTATACCCCTACTACTCAAGCTTCTGATGCAGTAAAAGACACAGTTCTTGTTATCTTGGAGAACAGGCAGTGATGTGTTTGTTATTAACAGAAACTGGAACAGAGACTAGCAAGTGACTTATAAAACTCAGATATGGTGCCTTATGTAGAAGTTTTACATATATATGTATGTATGTAGTAATACATATGGTTAATATGCTATAAAACATTGTATATCACCCAAGACATAATGGTCAAAGGAGCCATTTCTACTTCCATACAAGAATCTAGAAGTGGCTTAACTGAGTTGTTCTGCCTCAGGGTCTCTCATGATACAACAGTGAATGTGCCAGCCCAGTAGGCAGTTATTTCATGGTTTAATGGGAAAGAATTCACAATCAGGCTCACTCACAGGGTTGCTAAGAAGTCTTAGTTCTTTGCCATATGGGCTTTTCCAAAGCCTACAGCATTCCACGGCTTTCTCCTGAACAAATAATCCCAGTGAGAAAGATAGAAGTCACAGCCTCTTTGTGGGCTGTCATGGGAAGTGGCATCCCTCTACAATGTCTACTCTGTTACAAGTCAGCAGAGGAGGTGGAAGGGCTTATGCAGTGACATGACTATTTGTGGGTAGTAGTCATTTGGCATCCCTCTGAGAGTCTATCATATTAAAACCAGTCATGGAAATTCACATACTAGTCAGCTGAATACCAACTAAATCGCTTGCAACCATTGTGAAAACACTAGTTGTTAAGACTATCAATCTTAAAAGGAGTAAGAAAATGTAATTTAAGTATGCTGATCTTGTTTTGTAACAAAATTATAAAACATTTGGACTATCGTACTTCAAAGTGTAATTAATAATTATAGTGTTAATAAAACAAGTTTTATGGACAAAAATAAGCATTTACTTATATCTTGATTTAATGATGGATTTAGTAGTAAAGCATGACATAAACATTGACCAATAAGATTTCAAGTCCCTAATGTATATTTCTACATAAATAAAAAAAATATGTGAAATTTTGGCTCTTGTGTTAATATTATTTTTGCATCATTGTGACCAATACCTATAGCTGGAGTTTTCTCCAGTCCTGCCTGGCCCACAGTCAGGAAAAATCTCTCTCACCTGCCAGTCCCTCTGCTGCTCAGACCCAAGCAATTAAACACACAGAGACTTATTTTGCTTATAAACTGAATGTCCATGGCAGGCTTCTTGCAAAATGTTCTTATACCTTAAATCAAGCCATTTCTATTAATCTATAAGTTGCCATGTGACTCGTGGCTTACCAGTATCTTACATCTCACTTGACGTGGCAGCAGCTGGCAGTGTCTCTCTGGCTCAGCCTTCCACTTCCCAGCATTCTCCTCTCTCCTTGTCTCACCCATACTTCCTGCCTGGCTACTGGCCAATCAGTGCTTTATTTATTAACTAATCAGTGTAACATATTTAACATACAGAACATCCCAGAGCATTTGCCCTTTTCTTTTTTTCAAAAAGGAAGGTTTTAACTTTCACATAATAAAATTACAGATAACAAAACAATTATCAAGCAAGAATTACAGTTATGCTATCTAGTCTATTTATAATAACTAGTCTATTTGTATTTGGCAAAATTAAAGAAGATATCCTATCTATCTTATATTTGTGAGTCTAAGATTACATATCTAACTTATCTTTTATCATAACTAAAGAAAATTATAACTATCTAGTCTTCAACCACATCAAAGACCTCAGAAGGATATAATATTACCTGAGAAATGGGAGAAGGACACAAGCAACGTTTGGGAGTATTGAGAGAGTTGACAGAAACAGCTGGAAGCCTGCACAGTCATCCAAAGTTCCTCTGTAAAGTTGGGACATCTGTCTTTAGCCTGGAGGTCTAAAGTCTCTCAGTAACTTCTCTGTGTCCTGTAGAACGTCTGGCAGTTTCCTTTGTGAAGCAGGAACCTGAAGGATCATTTTGTCAAGCAAAGTTCAGTGGTCACCTTCCTATGGGTCCTGCATGTCCAGTCGATCAAGCAGTCCAGGCAAGAACAGTTGTTTGCCAAAATGGCTATTTTTTCCAAGAAGAAGATAAACTCTATATAGAGTGTCTTCAATACCCATCCTCCTCTCTGAAGTAAATCTGGTGCTGCCAGGAGCAGACATGTCTCACTGTCCAGAAAGTCTAAATTTTTAAAACATTTGAGATGCCATATTCTGTAGGTCATTGAAGTGTTTGAAGATTATCTATCTATCTGAAATATATCTATGTATACCTAGAAAACAACATGACTATAAGTTTGACTATCATAGAAGACTAATTATTAATGTGTATTTCTTAATTATCCATTACAATCTAAATGAGTTACATAAACATAGTACCTCAAACAAGAGTAGAAATATGTATATGTATATATATATATATATATATATATATATATATACAGTATAACAAAATTAAGTTTAAACTTGAATCAATAAACTAAAATCCATAGAAATGTAAAACATTTTAAACAAGTTGCTCTTTAAAAGTAGATTCAATAATCTACCCTTTCATCCTATCATATCTATATCATATCCCCTTTTCTTTTTTATGAAGAGATTGTATTTATATTTAACCTGGTTTAAATAAAAATATTGTTTTTTCTCTGTCCCATACCAGAGGGCTCTTCTGATTTGGGACACAAGAATCTATTAACCTTTTCTTTTAGCAATATGTCTGGGTTTAGAGAAAGAATGAGCCAATTCCATCTCCAAAGCCAGCTTGGTATATTTGGGAATTTGGGTGTAGCTTCTCTTACTACTTCCTGTTGGAGGTGGGTGCTGTATCTTATGGGGACACAAAGAAAATTTTAGGATTATGGAGTAGTCCATGAGGGTGTATCATCTGAGCCAGTTGTCTTGAAACAGTTCTGGATGTTGGATCATTTGGGCCTTGGTGTCATCGGAGACTTTTCAGGGGGTCTTGGCTGGTCAAACCTGATGTATCTTAATCTGGAACAAATCCATAGCCTCTAGCTTCCTGTGGAAACAAAAGCAGAGCCTCCTTTTCAAAGCAACATATCCAAACATCCAAATTTTGAAGTCAAGGTATCTTTAAAATACACATATTGTTTTAACTCAACAGCTTTTACAATGAAATGGTTTTTTTGTAGTTAAGACTCCCAAAGACAACACAATCCAGATTCTCTGTGTAATATCCATCTTTATATGGCTTATTTTTTATACTACCTTTACTCTCTCTTTAAAGACTTTATTTTTTAAAAACTATTTGTTTATCTAACTGCATATATTTTTTCTCTCTTTTAAGCCTATATACATTTTTACACACATTGTAAACTATTCCATCTGAGTCTGCTTTATTGTGAACCTCTTGCTTTAAATTGCAGCATTTGTAAGACTGAAATGGCCCACATGGCTGCTAGCTCCACCCTCCTCAGCTTTCCAACATGGTGGTACATTTAACCACCAGCTCTGGGAGCCATCAACTCTTAGAAACAGTGGGTCTATGTTTTTATCAAAGTAGCGTGTAGCCCAGAAACCTCATTTTTTTTGTACTAGCAAAGACTAAATCCACCACACAGTGTAATGTGCTGCTTGTAGACGCCTCATTCCTGCCATACTGCCTGTCAAACACACACACCAGCAACCTGCCATTGTAGCTCACACCCTTAGACTGCCAGTAACTTGAGAAAGAGAACTAGGAAGCTGTTTTTAGCTCCATTTTAGAATCTTTCTTTCAGGTTTTAGGTGGAAACTCTTGCCCCACATTGGGCACCATTTGTAGCTGGAGTTTTCTCCAGTCCTGCCTGGCCCATGGTCAGGACAAATCTCTTTCACCTGCCAGTCCCGCAGCTGCTCAGACCAACATATTTAACATACAGAACTTCCCGTAGCAAATACCCAATACAATAACTTAAAGGATGAAATGTTTATTTTGGTTCTTAGGTTCAGTGAATTCTCCATGGTCTCTTCCCAATGCACTTGGGAAGAAAATGTGAGTCAGGAACACACAGTGAGGATGTGTCTTCCCTTCTTAATAAACAAAAAGGCCAGACCAGAGGGCTCAGTGCTGCTCTATTTCCTTCAGCTTGGTCCTTCTGCCCCAAGTTTCCAGAATTTCACCAAATAGAGGCCAAGATTTCTAGTACATAAGCTTTTGAAGGGGCCACTTCATATCTAAACCATAACATTATTGTTTTCTGCCCCCCCTCAAAGTCTTTTGTCCCTATCACAATGGAAAGTATACTCTGCCCATCTTCAAGAGGTCCCAGAGTATTCACAGTTCCAACAGTGTTCAAAAGCTCAAGTTCAAGGCTCAGAAGATGGCTCAATGAGCAAGGGAACTTGATGTGAGGCCTGGAGACCTGAGTTAGATCCCTGGAACCCAGACAGTGGAGAAGAGAACAGACTAATAACATCTAGTGCATGCATGTACACACACAAACACAAATTCATTAATTAATCAGTTAATGTAATTTTTTAAATCCTAAGTTAAAGATCTCTTCTGAGAACTAAAGTAAACTTTTAGCTATGAGCGTCTGTAGAATTTCTTTTAAATTGCCTTCTGAGCGTGCATTGGCATGGAGTAAATAATCCCACCCCCCAAAAATAAATGGGGTGATAGCAAGAAGGATAGGTCCCAAGTAAAACTAAATCCCAGCAGAACAAACATTAGATTCTGTATTCCATTTCAAGTACCACATGGTGGCATGATCTAATCTCCAAAGGCTTAAGCAGTCCTCTGCTCATAACCTTAAAAGAGAAACCCACATACACTGTTATATTTTACTCATTTATTTTTTAGTTTTATGGTGTGTGTGTGTGTGGAGTGGGGGACAGTTCTCTCCTTCTACCATGTAGGTTCTGAGGATCAAGCTCAAATGGTCAAGCTTTGTGGCAGCATCTTTACCTACAGAGTCATCTTTCCAGCCCCTTTAAAGATTGGCCTTGAACTTGTGATCCTCTTGCCTCAGACTCCTCAGCCTATCCTACTAGAGTGTATCAGCGCAGTTGACCACATACTTTCCCTTGTCTTGTCTCTCTTGTTGCTTCCCATTTATCTGGACACACATTCAACATTCCTGGGATCACCAATTCCTGAGGTCTCTATGGGAGCTCAGATTTGACTTTAATTGACCGGACTCCCAGAGCTTCCTTTGAAATCTTGGTCTCATCTTCCCATAATTCTTGTCTTCTGGAGCCTTGCAAAACCAATATTCACTATAACCTAGCTAAAAGCATCCATAAAAAATGTGCCATCACCTAAATGCTGTACTGCCTTGACCTTTCATCCACCAAACATATTAATATTAGTCCATCGTCTTTAAACAGTCCGACACATGATTTCAGGACATGAACAAATGGAGGCTTTGTCACAATTAGCACAGACAGCATCAGGTACAATTCCCAGGGAGTACCTACTGTCCTCTGAAACTTTATAGGCCTGTTCCTAAAAGTCAGTATCTCTTATCAGCATTTTGGTCTTGTGAGTTCCCACAGAATCAGTCATTAAACACTACTCATAACATTTCAGACTCTCTCTAATCAACATTTTTCAGTTCTTCCAAAATAGTATTTCAGAAACTCCCTAACTATACCCCCCCCATTCTTGCAAATTCTACCCACCAATCAGTTCCAAAGGCCCAATAATCATATATGATCAGGCATAGAAATAACAATGACTCTGTGTTCTGGAATCATTTTTTCTCATGAGTCACTTTGTGATTTTGTAACTAAGTAACAAATCAACTTAAAGGAAGATTTATTTTAGCTCATAGTTTGACACCATGCACTTGAGCAAGATATCATTGTAGAAGTTGGTGTATGGAAAATAGCCATCTTCACCTATTGGAATAGAAGAAGCATAAAATAAGAGAGGAAGAACCTTTGACCTACTTCCTTTAGGTAGGTCTTGCCTCCAAAAGATTCCAGAGTACCAAAATGGGAACCAAGCTTTCAATACATGAGCCTTTTCAGGGTATACTTCATCATCAAATCATAATAGCCTGTTGTGGAATATTATTTTAAGGGTGTTATATTTGTTTATGTTGTGGAATATTTGTCTAATAATGCAAAGATGTGTTGCATTCTTTTATGTTGCATTTGTTCTACTGTGAAGCTGTGATACCGTGCCTGTCTAAAACACTTGATGGTCTAATAAAGAGCTGAATGGCCCATAGCAAGGCACAAGAAAGGATAGGCAGGGCTGGCAGGCAAAGAGAATAAATAGAAGGAGAAATCTGGGGAGAAAAAGATTGAGAAGCAAGAGGATCAAGGAGCCAGAAAAGAAGAGGCCAGCCACCTTGCCACACAGCCAGACTTGGAATAAGAAGGAAAGAAAAGAAATAAAGATAAAAGCCCAGAGGCAAAACTGAGGCTGGACATTTATAAGAAAGTATAAGCCCCCATGTGGATTTATTTAGGAGCTGGATGGCTGGCTCCCCAAAGAGCAAAAGAGCCAAAAGAGTAAAAAAAGAAAACCAACTACAATAGCCCCATCTTAAAATTATACTCCAAAAGAGGCCACTGAATTAGGGAAGGAAGAACTTATACTCTGAATCCTACATGTTAAGCATTCTTTTCTATCAAATCCATGGATAGGATTATCTGACCCAAAGGGTATTTTGGAAAATCATAAAAAGCACTCTATGGCCTCAAAAGTTTGTGCCTAAAAGTTTTGCAAGCTCAACTTAGATCCAGTTTCTTGATGCCTTTCCCAATGTCTTTCACTGCTGTTGTATTGAAGGTACATCAGGAGGTAATCTCTGCCTTCCAAGTCCATCCTGTGCCTTGATCAGAATGAACGTGTGCACACCAATGTCTAATCTCTTGGAAGAGTTTCCTCTAACTCTCTTGACCACTCTGTTCAAGCTAATGATCCCCTCCCAATACCAATATCACAGGAAATTGTAAGTTGAACAAATTAAGGCAACTTTAGAGCCCTGTTTATCTGTAGATCTTGGTAGACAGGAATGGGGGAATCAAATACATTCAGAGCAAATTTGATAGAGTTAAATCCATCAAGGGTACTGGAAGAACCAATAGATGTGATTGACTGAGTGAGTACTGCATGAAATGGAAAAAGGAAGGAATTGTGTGTTTGATTGTTATAAAGCTTAAAAATAGAATATATTCTGGGATATATTTAGGGCCTGTAAGTATTCTCAAAGGAAAGAGGGATGGCTATGGTTAATTAAGTTTTTCTAAGAAAACAGTTTTGGCAAAGAGAAATCTAAAAATTCAAGAACAGAGAGCTTGGAATTTTTTAAGATGTAAACAGCACCTCACCTATTCAACTGACACGTTTTTACCATAATATTCTATAAAACAGTGACAAAAAAGCATAGGAAGGTCTAATGGATGATGCCACCTATGAAACACAACATATCCAGACAGCAGAAGGCCGTTAAAGCAACACAGATTTCATTGTAAAGTATTAACTTAGAATTATTTTCTTCTGGATAATTTTGAATAAAATATACCCTGAATGCATGGTGAGGTATAAAGCAGACAACTATGACTATCAGGAAGAAGAAGCTCTTGATTTGGGCTCTGTACTCTTGATGGGCCCACATATTGGGCCAATAGTCTCTTATCAAACACAGAATGACAGCCAGCTGTATCAGAAAGAGGACTAGAACGGTTGTCATCATAATGGCAATCATAGAATAGTTCAAGTTGATGATATCCGTACAGTTGAGAGATCTGTGAAATTCAAAACATCGCTGTTGTTCTACGTAACTTGGATCTGTGCCGTACTGTAAAAAAAATATCGGCAAAAAGATGAAGCTTCCCACCATCCAAATAATAATACTTAGGACCACGGCATGGAACTTCTGTAACTGTTGCATTTGGAGTTTCTTAAAATAGATGAGTAACCGAAGTGTGACAATGGCCACATAGAAAACAAAGGTAAAGTACATATGACCATATATGACACCACTAACCACTCGGCAGGTAAAAGACCCAAGCTTCCAGACTGCTGAGAGATAGTAGCTGAGGCGGAATGGCAGAGTAACCAGGAGGAGGGAGTGCAGCACAATGATGTTAATGATGATCGTGGCAATCGCTGATTGGCTATTCCTTTTGAACATCATGCGTGACATCATCACTGTTCCAAGGCTGCCTCCAAATAAAACCACACTATAGGCTGTTGCCAGAATTGTTCTGCAGTAGGCATCACAGTGGTCTTGGTCCACACTTGAGCCATTTGACACGGTGGTTCCATTCATCACACCCATGGTTTGTCATGAGGAAATCAGATCATAAACTGCTAAATCGAAAGTTTTACAAAATTATGATTGACATATTAAAACTAGGCAATCATGTACAAATATTAAACTTTTCAATCCTTGGTGGCTCTCAAAACCTTGAGATCATACAAAAGAAGTACTATTGTAGATTCTACTCAGTAATTCAAATAAACTAGAGACAAGAGTGCATGAAAGTAAGGAAGGAAGTTGAGTTTGGTTGTAAAGTTCAGAGCTGTGCCCCTAGGCATTCAACAGCCAGATATGTTCATGTACACATATCAGGACAAGGAGTGGCATGAGAGAGAAATATCTATGTAGTATGTAAAACTCAAGAGCCCAAAACGCCCTCAGTAATTGAAATGAATTGTGAGTGTTGTACATGTGTGCTCACATGTGTGTGCATGTATACCTGTGTGGAGGTCAGTTAACCTCAGGTTGTCTTCCTCAATGACTCTCCACTTTAATTTTTGAGACAGATTTTCTCAGATCATCTGGGATCTGCCTTTCCAAACCCTTCTCCCACCTCACAGAGCTGGGATGACAGACAAATGCCTCCACATCTAGCTTTTACACAGACCCTGAGGATCCAGGCTCAGGCCTTCCTGCTTACAGTGAGCTTCTTCCCAGCCCATAAATAGAATTTAAAGGTAACATATTTATGTTACACAAAATAATAAAATTTAAGTGAAGTTGGCATCAGTAGAAACCCAGTGCCCATCAGATCAGATTTATAAATACAACCCCTCGATTTTCAGGCAAATGGATTTATAGTAATGTAGAGAAAACCCACACAAATCATGTCATTATCATACAAGGTGTGTCAGGTGACATTTGAGATTATTTTCTGGGAGTGGTTTTTGAGCAAGAAGCTCCTCAGCACACGTGGGTCCCTTGGACCTATCTATTTCTGCTTAAATCAGGATCCTTTCATGCACTGGTGTGTTAGATTTTGGTGCTATTGGAGGATGGTTTGCTTGGTTGTTATTCAAGTTTATCAAGTAGGAGAGTCTGAGGGGCAGATCGTGAAGTGAGCAACTGAGGTGGCTGCCAGCCATCCGGCAAATACATGCAGTTCTGTATTTAGAGACTGAGAATGGGCCACGGGCCACTGCAGATTCAGGAGCTTCCACTGCAGAAGGAGGAAGGCTGTGCTGGCTGAAGGAAATGCTTATTTGGACATTCAGTGAGCTAGTTTGCTTCAGACAACGTTATGATTTAAAAAAAATCATGATTTTTAAAATTAAGTCATAAGATGTAGTTTTAGCACTTAACTTTTATTCTGTCGCCATAGATAATTAGGATATTTAAAATTGTCACTGAATCAATATGTATTTAAGAAACATCTCACTGTTTAAAGTGACAATAATCTCTCGAGGCCTCTGTACTAACATTATGAGACCCAGGCATTAGCAGCTCCAGCTTCTGGCTGAGGCTCTGAGTAGAATTATTTGTGTCTGAGTGAGAAGTCATTCACATGCTAAATCTAAACAGTTTGGAGATTTTTCTGCAAATCTGATATTTTTTGGAGAGAATAAGCTATTTTTTAATTTGTTTGAATCTATCATAGTTATTGCCTTCAATAAGATTTTAATGTCAACTTAAAAACATTACAACTTCAATAACAATATGTTTGTTGACAAAATGAGCATTTTAATAAAGTATATAATATTTGCCTACTTTTGTGTGAAACTATGTATTATATGATATTAAAATCAACAAATACAACATGAATTTAGTGTTTAAATTTTGGTCTTTTTCAAATCTAAGGATATTTGATTTAAGTTTGAAACTAATTTAAGCAGTTTTGAAATTTATTTGAATTTGAATTTATAAATTAATTTGAAACTAACAAATCCTAAATTATCTTGCAGTCCCATAGCTTAAATGTCTGTCTATGTCCTAAGACAGAGAGCATGACAATAGAGAAAGAGATCTTTAAAGAAAGGAAGAACAGAACGTACTGCATTTAAAAAGGTGAACACAAAGGCTAATGAGCACTGAGTTATTCACCTGGTCCCTGTGTAATATTTTTAATAGGCAAGATGACTCAAAGTGAGAATTGCTAATCCATACACCATGTCACTCTTAATTTCATCCCAAATTAAATTGCTCTGCAAATTATTTTCTATATCTCTGCCAAGAGTACAAGAAGGATTGTGCATGATAACAACTAACTTCCTGACTGCATGTTTTTGTTTGTTTGTTTGTTTGTTTGTTTGTTTGTTGGTGTAATAGATAAACTCTGTTAAAAATTTAAAAAGAAATAAATGAATAAATAAGTAAATAAAGATTCAATTACACCAAAGAACTACCTCAAGACTGGCTTCCTATTGTCTCCCAGGTTGAATTTCTTCATCAAAAATAAACAGCTACGACAAAAAAGGAGGAAAAATACAAAAGATGTCAAAGTAAAGGATGTTTGGAAGTCATAGCGACTCATGCTAAGAAGAAAACATAGGAGAAGAATACAGTACTAAGTAAAGTGCTGGTGGTCGGGGCTACTACACTTTCTTCTTCCTAGGCACACAACTGAGTAGTATTTCTCAGCCTTCCTTTCAGTCAGGTGAGGCCATGTTCCAGAGATTGTTCCAGAGGACATGGTCAGGAGTGGCATGTGCTGCTGAGTTCCTTCTCTCCCCAGCAGACTGTCATGAAGAAAATCAGGACAACTGTGTTAACAGGTTACCTATTGGATATGATAGAGGCTATTATATCCCGGTCCTCTAGAAGCATCTTTGTGGTGCTGGAGACAGCATGACTGAGTCCCTTTCTAAGCCTGTTTCATGTATAAACAATGAAGTTCTGCTTTGTTGCTTTAGTGATTATTGGGAATTTAATAGTCAATGTAGTTTAGCTTGCCATATCATATATATGTGTACATTTATGTAAATATGTATATGTGTAAAGTATGTAGTTTAAGTCATTATTTCAAAGAAAATTAACATAAAACACAGGGATAAAGATATGCTATTAAATAAATATAGTATATTAATGTGCTTCAAAAAGAAATAGAATATTAAGTGCAAAAAATAAAAATAAAAAAAGGTGGACAATTTGGGAGAAGGTACATAAACAGACAATGGCGAGCAGAGGTAATGGAGGGAGACAGTGGGGGAGGGGACAGGTAAGAGCATTGCAATGTAATGGTGCACATGATTAAAAATATAACGAAACATTTCTATGTGTGCTAACTTAAAAACTAATAGATCAACAAATAAAAGAACCTAACAGATTTCCTGACATCTTACGTGTCTTCCTCTATAATGTACACGAAGACATTTCACATGACATACAAGACTTGCCCTGCCTTTTATTATTTCTCAGAAACTTCCTACATTTTCTCCCAAAAGTTTACATTGTAACTACAATCCCATTATCCTTCAAAAGCCTATCATTAATTCTGGATATTTCTTTGCTCATTAAAACCAAGTACCAAAACTTCCTTCCACCAAAAACCAAAGACCGCCACCTAAAGCACTTACCTGCTCCTTTCCGGTTGTGATTGGTCCTGGTGGGAAAGCCCGAGGCACTGTGGTCATCTGTTGGGTCTATACCAAAGCAGGCAGTAAAAGCAGTTGCTGGAATGAAGACTGTCCTAACAGAGCAGTCAACAGACCCACGAGCAGGGTCATGAATGGAGGGACTAGCTCAAGCCATGCACTGAAGGCTCAAGAAGTCCAACAGCCGAGATGCAGAGTCGAGATAAGTCATCTGAGCTCAAATGGACATTTATCTCTATAGTGGACAGATTCAAAACTGCTCCTCGGTGGAGAGACTTTCGTTTTCACTCCTAATGACTTCTTGGCAAAATTAAGCTGAAAACTGTAGAGGGATCTTCCAGTGCGGTTTCTCATCCCCAAATGTTCTGTACTCAGAATGAAACCCTGTACAGCTTTCTCACTGGTGGTATCCCTGCAGGGGTTCTGTTGTTCAGAGGCTTCCTCCTCCCAGGCAGGCTGCTTTGTGGAGAGGTGATTCTCTTGAAGACTGGCCTTCCACTGCTGTAATTTCTACCGAGGGTTTGTTTCTCCCAATGGTCCCATCTTCATACATGAGTTGTCTCACCCTCTGGCCTAACCTCACAGTCATCTTTAGCTCTCCTAAGATATCGAAACATAATGTAAAACAAGTGTGAATTTAATACCAGAGAAAGATAAAAGGGACCAACACACCTTCAACAGTTGTAGACAGACCTGCCCCAGTCATACCAATCAATGTTCTGCAGAAACTAAAAACAACTAAGATGCTATTGGCTGTAATGCAAGCTCCTTAAGGCCTGCATTCGAGCATCAATGGAGACTAGTTTCAAATTGTTTTAGAAAAAATAAACTTCACCTCTACCTGTGTCGTCTGCTACTCAAAATCATCCAACAGTGCTTATTACTTTGAAGATGTAAAATTACAGAATCTACGTGTAACAGACCCTTTTGCTTAATTATTTAAATAAAACTTTAAACAAAGGACAAAAATTTGACTCTCACTAAGAAAGTGAAAATTTTACCAGCTCAACTCAGCTAGGGAAAAAAAAAATCACATGGAAACAATTTTCAACCAATTGCAAGCGTCTCTTTTTAAGTCAAATTAATTCATAAAATACAAAATCTGGGTCACAGCCAAGATTTGGATGTATTAATCTGACAATCCTTATTTTTCAAATAAAATCTGTTTCTGGAATCTCTACGCTAAAGTATGTTCCCATAGAAACGGGGCTGTTTGGCAGTTGCTTGTATGAGGAAGGAAAACTGGGAAACAGGTTCGATGCAACCAACAGGAGAGAATAAAAATAAAACAACAGCAACCTAGAACTATGCACTGAGCACCTCTTGTTCACACTGCTGGCGCAGATTTCTGCTAAAATGTGCATGTTCTATCACAGCAGGAAGAATGCAGCAACCTTGCACAGTCTCCACCCACAATCAGACTCAGCCTTTGCTCCATGCAGACATGAGAATTCTTTAAAGAGAAACAGCAAATCTCTAACCTGTAGAAGTAATTTACTTCAGGGTAACACAATCTTATTTAACAAACAAAGCCTCTGAACCTTCAGAGCTGAGGACATTATCACAGGCTGAAGAATTAGTTAAGGGCAGCCAAGGAGGAAAACTACAGCTCTGGTTCCAAAATAGCATCCCCACTCCACAAGGATTCATGTTAGGAGGGTTTCTGTATGCATGGCCATTAGTTTGTTTTCTACTGTTTACTTTTATATTCGGATTAACCTTCTTTTGCTACACAAAATGAATACTTTTTGAGATTTTTAATACAAGTATATTGTGGTTTTTCTTGGATTTTGCTGGTTAACTTTTCTGGTATCCTTTCTCCCCATTCACCGTCTCCTTCTTCCTTCCAAATAGTCACTACTGTTACTATATGCGTGCACACACGCACACACGCACACACGCACACATGCACACACGCACACATGCACACTGTTTAGTAGAGAAGAGACAATATTTGCCTATTTGGATCCAGCGTATTTATCACAACACAATGATTTAGAATCCTACTCATTTCCTGAAACTGACAGGATTTTATTCTTTATTACCAAAACACTATTATGTATATTCCTCATTCTCTTCATCCCTCACTTGCTGTTGGGTGTGTAGGCTGCTTCAACCTCCTGGCTATTGTGAACACTGCAGCTGTAACAAAATGTGCTGGTGTCTCTGTAGCATGATGGCTTGGATCCCTTCTGGTGTATGCTCAGGGTGCTATGTCTGGAAAACATGGTAGTTCTACCTTGAACATTTTGAAGGACTTCCACATGGATTCCCATGCTGGCTGCACCAGCATCTACAGGCTCTTTTTCCCTCAGCATCCCTGCTACCATTACTGCTGTTTGTCTTGTTGAGGACTGTGGGAAGCTTGAGATAACCTCTGAAACCTTGGTTTTGTAATGGAACTAAATGTTTAAATAGAAATACTTTTAAAATCCCATAAACTCAAAATTCATGTTTTAAAGACTTATTTATTCTTATTCATGTGTCTACATGTATATACCTATATGGGTCTGGATACATTTGGAGGCCAGAAGAGAGTGTTGGATCCCCTGAAGCTGGACTTACAGGCAGTTTTAAGCCACCTGACATGGCTATTAGGAACTAAAAGTTAGGTCCTCAGGTTTACAGTAATCCTCTTAACCATGGAGCTATCACCCCAGCCCTCCAAATTCTGATGTATAGTCTCTCTTCACCTCACAGTCTAAAGTCTACTTTGGACATTAATTATTAGTTTGTCATTTTCAGAAGACAAAGCCAATACATCCTCATCAGGCACAAACAGGAAGCAGATGTCTCTAGAGGAGCTGCTATGTACCCTTCTATAGAACATGTCTTTTGAGATGTCCCTAGGATAGAGCTGGGTGGTGGTGGTGCACACCTTTAATCCCAGTACTCGAGAGGCAGAGGCAGTCAGATCTCGGTGAGTTTGAGGCCAGCCTGGGCTACAGAGTGAGTTCCAGGAAAGGCACAAAGCTACACAGGGAAACCCTGTCTCAAAGAAAAAAGAAAGAAAGAAAGAAAGAAAGAAAGAAAGAGAGAGAGGGAGGGAGGGAGGGAGGGAGGGAGGGAGGGAGGGAGGGAGGGAGGGAGGAAGGAAGGAAGGAAGGAAGGAAGGAAGGAAGGAAGGAAGGAAGGAAAAAAGAAAAAAGAAAAAGAATAGGATAGAAATCACCCACCATGGTTGTTATTGCTAAACTGCTGCTTGGAAATGTCCTTGGAAATTGGTGACAAAATCAGAAACTAATCTCGCAGACATATTTACATTCTACGTTATATCCTAAGAAATGCCAGCATTGGTGACCTATGTGATCATAAATGCCCAGAGACAAGGTCATCCTGGATCCTGGATGCAGTGTAGGGGACGTCAAGCATTCCCCATGCTGGCTGGAGTCGGTGTTCTCAGTTTCTGTCATTTATCTCTCTAAGTGTGTGTGCACATTCATTGTGCCTCATGCTCTCAGTGGCAGAAACAAATTTTCTATTATAAAGATATGAGATTTGGAATGAGGAGAATAAACAAGTTACTCTTCTTCTCTTTGCAGATGAAAGCTTGAAGAAGCCCAGTGTCCCTCTATCACCTCCTCCCAAGGAAGATGCCCTAGGCTAGAACTTTTTAATATCCTCAGGAGTCATCCAAAGTATATTTTGAAAAAACATATACTTTGGCTGATTTTCTAGTATATATAGGATAATATACACTAGATATTTATATTCTATATAATACATATTTATTGTTTTCAAATAATAAAACCACAGTTGAAACACCAAAGTCTTCAGTAGTTATGAGTCATGGATACTCATCTTTAAATATGTGCATATGCCCAGTTTGCTCTCCCCTCTTGGGAGCATCACATGATCAGATTTTAGGACCAGGTGGAAACTATTTGGGAAAAAACTGCCTGTACAAAACATGTAAACATTTTAGTGACATTATTCTCTACAGCCATAACTATTGGGTGGCATTTAAATGGTAATAGGTTTTGAATAGGTGGGAATGAGATGGTAATTTGACAATACTGCCTTATTTTGTATAATGGATGAAAGATATGAGAACCATAGATTGTGACATCAAAGGATTCTATTGAGAACAAATCGTCCATGAATACTGCAGGTTAGCGGGTATCTTTTCCTGGCAGAGTGTTCTTTACAACTGAAAAGAAAATAAGTACATTTTAAAATTTTTATTTCTGTGTATATGTGTGTGCATATGTGGTGAATGTATGTGTGATATGAGTGCATATACATCTGTGGGCATAGATGTGGACATACCATGGAAATAGAAGGACAACCTATGGTGTTGGCCCTCAATTTCCACCTTCTTTGAGACAGGGTCTATATTGTTGTCACCGGCTGTATGCGACAGGCCAGCTGGCCATAAAGGCTTCAGGGCATCCTCATGTCTCCACCTCCCATCTCAGTTGACATGGGGTCTGGTAATTCAGACTCACTTCCTCACATTTGTATGGCAAGTACTTTACCCACTGAGCCATTGTCTCAGCCTAAGAATAAAATTTAAGTAGAGCCAGAGAGAGATTTGACATTAGACCTGTGGGAAAGTTCTGCTGAAGAAAGAGATCAGACCTCAATTCACAGGATGCCATGCAGCCCTTGATTATTCTGCCCCTGGAGTACACTCAGGTCTTTATGCACTGCCCTCTCTGCTTGGAGTGGTGTTTTTCTCTAGTCTGCTATTAGGTTGTCCTTTGTCATTTTGCTCAGCGATGTTACTTCCTTGGGGACACCATCTCTGAGTGTTACAGTGTTGTGAGGCTGTTTGGGTCTCTGCCACACTGCCCTGTTCACTTTCTTTATGTGTGATTCCCACCTGCAGCTTTATGATTCATTCATCATAGCTGTTGCCCAGCTTCTCTCCTGAAATATTCTGCCCTCGGTCTCTCGGTGGGCTTGGCCTCTGGCATTTTGAAGTCTGAGTCAGTGCCAAAATTTTGAGAATGAGAAATAGCTGGTTTATCTACAACTCTTTAAAGATACATTTCACAGGACCATAAGCATACTGCTTATTGTTTCCTAGTGCTCAGATGAGTATCTAGCATAGAGTTCCGACATTAATTCAATCATTTAAATCAATGTATAACTGTATGTAATCTTCTAAGAGTGGCTGTGGGATAATCTCTTTCAGTGATAATTTAATAATTTCCCACTTCATTCTTAAAACCTTTGTGGGGCTGGAGTTGAATGTGAGAGTTGGCATTGGTCTACCATAAGAGGTTCTACCATATCAAAGTTCCTCATTTTTCTTTTATTATCTTTTTATTGAACAAATTAAGACAATATATTTTGATCATGTTTTCCCCTCCCTGAACTTGTCTCCCATCCTACCCACATTCCTACACAGCCTGGTTTGTGTTCTTAAGTTTCTCATTTTACAGAAAGAAACTGAGCCAGGAGGGATAGCCTGAGTTAAGGCTATACAGAGGGCCTGGCTTGGAGGCTTGCAAGTTCATCCTTTTTAACTGACCCACACCACTGCCCAAGATAACAGTCTCAAAGCCACAATAGTGGATGGTTGCTCCTCCATATTCTAAAAGATCTTTTCTTTTTCTGTAGGCTATTGATCTCTTAACATTGTGGAAGCACTCTGAACATGAACATTTTCAGTAAATAATGAGGAAGCATTTTGTTCAGCAGAGACACTTACGGTTCTTTTTGATTTCAGATCCTTAAATGTTCTATGAGAATCATCTCCATGTCTTGGGACTCCAGTTCGATTTCAGTATATAAAAAGCAGCTCACCTCTTAAAGTGACTGTATGATGTTCTTAGCCCCCTTTCTCTTTTATTCTACTCCACTATAAAAGGAAGCTATTATTTCCTCAGAGCAGAGCATGGGAGAGAAATGGGCAGTTTAGCTAACACATGAGATGTAGCTCAGATCAAAAGATTAAACCCAACAGTTTCCTGAGATGCTAATGATCTTAAGATTTTACCATCTTGAGGGAGTTCAGTTGAGGTAAGATTCACAATGTATCTGATTAAGGAGACTTGGGCAAAAGTCGCAAACCCTTTTTTAAGGGTATAATAATACTCAGAAGTGTCTTAAATGCAAGTGTGTGTCACTGTAGTGTTTTAGAAAAAAATCAACCTCCAAAAGCAACATTTCTCACCATTTATTGTGCTTATAAATCATCTGGGATCTTAATAAAATGGAGACTCTGACCCAGCAGTTCTGGATTCTGTATCTCTAACTCAGCCCCAAGAGACTTGTAAAATACTTACTGCTCCATGGAGTACTACAGCTTGCGTAATAAGAGTGCACCTCACCATGCATATAGTAGCCATTTGCACACATATCTATTTCAAACAATCATGTAAAATATAACAATTCTCTTCCTTAGTCACAGCAGCCACATTTCAAGTGTTCTCTCAAAGAGAAAGCACAATTTTTAAAAGAGATTTATTTTTCTGTGTGTGAGTGTTTTGTCTGTGAAACCCGAAGACTGTGTTAATAAAATCAACCTTAGATCAGGGGGCGGACAGAGCCAGCAACTAGTTGACAGGAATTTGCCATAGAGAATATGAAGGAGCTGGGAATACAGATAGAGAGATGCACAGGAAGGAAGAGGGAGAGACTTGGGGTTTCATGAGGGTGTTTTTGGTTTGGGGTGTTTGGAGAGGCACTCTCTTGCTGGATCTCCCGTCAAAATAGAGGGTCAGATGGTTGCTTCTTGGTCTCTCTGAGCTAGCATTTTTTTCACCTCAACATGACTCCTGAGTCTTTATTAGTAAATAGAATGATAGATTTAGTTAAAAATTACATTTGATGGCAGCAACTGAACCCCCGTGCTGGCTTTCAGAAATCCTGTCAGGCCCTAGTCTGAGCAGCAGGGCACTTACTGCAGGGCCTCAGGCCACAGACAGTTAAAATATCAGTAGACTCAGGTGTAGCCATTAAACCAACAGAAAAATTAACACCCTAAGCACAATTTTTTAAAGATTTATTTATTTTTATTTTATGTGTATGACTATTTTGTCTGTATATGTGCATCATGTTTGTAACAGAAGTTACAGGTGATGATGAGCAGCCTTTGTGGGTGCTGGAAACCAAATATAGAACTTCTTCAAGAGCAGCAAGGGCTCTTAACTACTGAACCATCTTTTCAGCCCCCAAAGTACAATTTATTAAATAATTCCTAGTCTCAGTTATTTCCCTTCAAAAACTTTGAAGCAATTAGGATCTTAAGAGACTTGACAAAGCATTCAACGAATAAGAGATTTCAAGATGGACATAGTCAACACAGAGCATTTGCTGGGATGAAACAAAATAAGATACCTTAAAACTGTCCACTAATGATGGAGATGTGCTCAGAGTAAAAGAATCACTGAAGCTAGAAAAATATAGGCTCACAGAAAGGGTTTTAAGATGAAAGATTTTTGCTTATTTATATGATACAACTAACAAATGCCTGTCTTATACAAGCCAAGGAGATTAGTGAGGGCTATCCAATCCAAATGGGCCCTGCAGTGGTGACCTACTTTTTACATTGATAGTTCAAAGAACTCAAAGAAATACCCTTATCCATTAAGGATTCCATCTCCAATCCTGCAGGTCCTGAGCTTTCAGAGAAATCTCACAGTTCCTTCTATCTAAGTAGAAAAAAAATTACTGTGTTTTGATTACACCAGTGACTCCAGAACTCCAGGTTCTTTTTCAGTTGGAATGAAGAACAATTTCACTAATCACATTTAACTTAAAATTTCACAAGTCCCTTTAAAAATAAATCTTTTCAAGGAAAGCTCAAACCCTATAGGATTTTGCCAGTCCAAACTGGACACCTTGTTCAGAACATTAAAAGCTGTTTTAATTAAGTGCACAGGCCAGCCTCCTTTCGAAGGAAATAAAAATCACATCATTTGTCCTTGTATTAGTAAATGAAAAAGCACAGCAAAGCTTATAGTCCTTTGCGATAAGCAGGATGGATCACATTTTCCCACTTCTGCAGCATGAAAGCCCACTCAAGAAAGCTGGCATCATCACAGGGAGACAGGGTTTAATTTCCCCAGGGCAATGTGCTGCCTCAAATACTCTTAGAACATTGCCTTCTATATGGCTCCAAATTCCTACCAGACCATTGTGTCACTGTGTTATGCAATGGACAGTTTGACATGCCACTTGAATTGGACTCTTGAGGCAAGTGGGCCAGCTGGAATTTGGGTTCAGATAGGTACTATGTGACTTCGCACAAAACCCAGAATCCTTGAATCCTTTTATTTTAAAAAATAGGCAGTACATAATCTTGTTACCTGGGCTAAGGTTTTTTTCAAAGGAAGACATGTGAATCTGTCGGGCACAACAAATGTGTCATGGTTTCCTAGGATGATCATGTGGTAATGCCCCCCCCATTCTCTAAGCCTTCTTTAAGTGCACAGCTAGTGGTTGTTTTCCCTTAAGGAATAAGGAAATATACATATGACTCAATGGTGGTTCCATATGTTCCTTGGGGATGCCATAGCTAAGTTTGGCTCAAAAGTAGGCACTAGAGAGAGAATGGGACAGGAAATGGACCCCATAAAGGAGATGCTTCAGGAAGCCACTCCTCAGAGAGACAGCTAGGTAGAAGGTAGCAGGTTCACAGCATGACATACCCAGAAAGGCTGGATCTGGGAAGAGGAAGGAAGCAGGTAGAAACAAGATGGGGGATGAAGGGAGGCAGGTAGAGGCAAAGATTCTGAAACGTGTTCATTCGTGCACAAGGAAGTGAAAGAATGGGCAGAGGGTTGGGCAAAACTTCAGAGCTTTGACCCAAGTCAGCCACTTGAGTGGCTGACAGCATGGCAGTTCCTTATCACCTGTGCAGAACACTTTTGGTTAGATCATGTCACTATCATGTCAGGAGACCTGGTCTTCATTGGCATCATTCTTCTAAGCATTAGGGTACCACACAAAGGGTCCTGAATGACCTGTATAGACACCTAAAGACAGGAGCTGATATTCTGGGCTCTAGAGCAAAGTAGAAGCAGAGTCAGAGCTTGGCAGATAAAAACCATTAACTCAGAAGCTAGCGAGATGTATTTGTGTCACACATGTCCTCCCTTCAGTCCAGTCTGATTATGGTCTGAGAATTACAGCACCAGGTACAGACCTAAGATACAGAAACAACTGTGGAAAAGTCTGGGTTATGGAAATGCACCATGGAGATAATGGCCCCAATTAGTATTGATAATCAAGAGATGTCTTCACACAACAACACAAATACTATGGGTAAAACTTTTTATTCTACATAACCAGAGGGGATGGCTTCAAGGTAAGTTACCCCAGACCACACAAGGATGGAAGAACTCAGGGTTGCTTATCCTGTGATCCTTGTTCACTTTGTTTTTTAAGACCAAGAAGGAAGAGGAGGAGGAGGAGGAGGAGGAGGAGGAGGAGGAGGAGGAGGAGGAATGGGGCTGGAGAGGTGGTTTGGTAGGTAAGAGTGCTTACTACTCCTTCAGAGGACTCAGGTTCTGTTTTCAGCACCAACATGGAAGCTCACAACTGCCTGTAATTTCAGGTCCAGGGGAATCTGATGCTCTCTTCCAGCCTCCCTGGGCATTAGACATTCATGAGTGCACAAAGAGACATGCAGGCAAACACTCATGTGTGTAAAAATAAATAACCCTTTTAAAAGAAGAATAAAAAGAAGAGAAGGAAGAGGAGGGATTGGTTATGTTGATTTCTTGCCTAGCAATAATTTCTCTCCCCACATACACATATATATGTCAGGTAGTTCATTTTACACAAAAGAAAAATGGGTAAAAGTCACAACATTGATTTCTATGTGACCCATATCCTCTTTGTCAGAGCTTCTTCATAAAATCTAGTGAGAACTACAGACTCTAGGCTGAAAATGTATGCCCATGAAGCATATACAAAACTTGTCAAATAATTTCAGGAGACCCAAGGGCTTTGGAGGCAGAAGATAGTGAACTATTCTCAAGAGAGTGACACTTGCCTGTTTGGTTTCCAGTAATGTTCTCCTGGTTATGTACATGTGCATCTTCCCTTTACTCTTCAGAAGACTTTGGCATCAAGGTTTCCAGTGGTGGAACTGGGACACCAGCCCATCCACAAAAACTTCAACCTACAACCTGTCCTGCCTTCAAGACATTCTGGGGCAATGTTGGCTCAGAACTTGTGGGAATGACTAACCAGTGACTGGTCTAACTTGGGGCCCACACCATGAGAGGGAGCCCATGCCTGACACTGCTTGGATAGCCTGGAACTGGAAGCTGGATGGCCCAGAAATCTAGGGTAGAACCAAACATGACTAGCACACACACACATCAGTGAAATGATTCCTAATGATATACTAATAGATGGATGTCTATCTTAATCATCAGAGAGGCTTCTTCCAACAACTGATGGGAGCAGACACAGAAACCTATAGCCAAATATTAGGTGGAGCTCTGGCACTCAGGGAACCCTAAAGAAGAGGGAGAGGAAGGCTTGTAGGAGCCAGAGGGATGGATCTATGACACCAGTAGAACATGACCCATAGAATCAACTAAGCAGGGCCCACAGGGGCTCACAGAGACTGAATCAGCAATCCCAGGGCCTGCATGGGTCTGCACCAGGTCTGCTGCATACATGCTGTGATGGTTAGCTTGAGGTTTTCGTTTGACTTCTAACAGTGGGATTTGGAGGGTCTCTGACTCTTTTTATCTGCTCTTGGGACCCTTTTCCTCTTACTCGGTTGTGTTGTCCAGCCTTGACATGAGGGTTTATGCATAGTCTAATTGAATCTTGTTATACCATGTCCAGTTGATACCCCTGGAAGGCCTCTCTTTTCTGAAGGAAAACAAGGGAGCAGTGGATATACAGGAGAGAGGAGGTAGTTGGCAACTGGGAGGAGGGGGAAGGATGCACAACTGCAGTCAGAAGTATTGTATGATGAGAGAACAAATGAGAGAGAGAGAGAGAGAGAGAGAGAGAGAGAGAGAGAGAGAGAAAGAAAGAAAGAAAGAAAAGGAAGGAGAGAAGAAGGGAAGGAAGGAAAGAAGGAAGAAAGGAAGGAAGGAAGGAAGGAAGGAAGGAAGGAAGGAAGGAAGGAAGGAAGGAAGGAAACCTTGCCACCTAAACAGGAAAAGTAATCATGTCATGTGATCCCCAATATCTTTTTTTAACTTTTTAATTTCAGACACTGTTTTGCAAAATAGAAACTCGAGTATGCTAGATGTCTTTTTCTCAGACATACAATAGGAACATCAACTCTAACCCTAGGTTTGAGTTCTGCTTTGTAGCTTCTGAAAGCTTGGTCTTCAATGATCTGAATATCCAAGAATACATAGTGGAGCACTACTCCAGATCCTGCAGACAAAGTGAGGAACAGGGTTTTGTTCCTCCTCCCAAGAAAAGCAGAATCTTGAGGCCTGTGGGTATTGAAGCTGAATACCAGCTGATATTAGTTCATGATCCTCTATTCCTCAGCAAACTTCAGGTCTTGCCAAGACTGTACTCCTTTTCT